>NW_028270141.1:137607784-137759012 GCF_037043375.1 Chiloscyllium plagiosum
GCTTTCAACATGATGGAAGCTTTGACATAAAAAAATTCAGAGAAATGAAGAGATTAAATTATAGGGGCTACAAATTTAAATGCAAGAAAGAAAGAACTCAGATTTTGGCTCAAAACATACTAGGTTCGTGAAGCAAGTAAAAATACGTAAGATAAAACAGAAATTGCTGAAGAAGCTCGGCAGGTCTGGCAGCATCTGTGAGAAGAAAGCAAAGTTAGAAGAATCAGAATAGTCACTGAGTTCTGAGGAAGAGTCACCAGACCCAAAACATTAACTTTGATTTCTCTCCACTGATGCTGAGAGACCTGCTGAGATTCACCAGCAATTTCTGCTTTTGTTTCAGATCTCCTGCATCTTCGGTTCTTTGTTTTATGAGAAGATGTAACATGTGCTTGCTGGAGACAGTATTCACAATCTGATGTGTGAAATTACTTTAATTCACCTTGTTCGGGCACACCTGCAGGACAGGTGGGACATGAACTTAGACCTTCCAGTGCAAGAGTACCTCTACGCCACTGACATATCCTTGTTGTGGGAGAGCGCTATCCGCTAGACTAACCTCTCTGCCAGCCAAGTTGTTCCAGGATACAGATATGACACTGACACCTGCTTAACAATGTGGACCTTGGCCCATAAACATATTCTACTCACATGACAAAGCTAATCGGGAGAAGGGTACAATGACAGAATGCAGGAGATATTAATAGATATTTTCCTCTCTTCTGTGACTCAGAACAACATGATTTGATTAAGCAGACAATACAGGAAGAGACTTTATGGGTTGGATTTTATTCAGACTGCGCACAATTAATGAGCCTCTGGGTAGAAGGGTGGTTACCCGTGAACTTGCTGATGAAATGCCATGGGGCAGGAACAGAGCTGAGCAGTATTAACTGGAATGAGTGGCAGTACGGGGGAGGGGGGGGGTAGGGGTCGCTGATTTATAAACACCCAAGTTACAAACGCTCATACTTATAGATGCAATTCCAGAGAGGGGTGTAGCTCTAAAGATCCGACATTCAAATATTTCTTGGACTTAAGACTGGCTATTTCTTAATGTCCTGCACTTTGTTCCAACTTGCGTACAAATCAACTTGCAAACAGATTGAAGAACAGAAGCCTGAAAACTGCCCCATAACTGAACAGTGGGCCGCCTTCAAAGTAGATGATTCAGGTACAGATGAGGTAAATTCCCTCTCATGGAAAAAGGTAGGTCAAAGAAATCCAGTGTTTCCTGGATGACAACAGAGGTAGAAATTAACATTAGAAAGAAAAGCTATGCTTTTGACTGGTATAAGGCAGAAAATACAACTGAGAATCACCAGGATTACAGAAGTGTCGGTTGGATGGGGGGGACAGAAAGCAAAGAAGAGAAGCAAAGAAGAACACTGAAAAAAGACCAGCAGCTAACATAAAGGGAAACCCCAAGTCTTCCACAGGCAAAAAACAGTAAGAGAGTGTTTAGTGGTGCAACAGGGCTGATCAGAGACTAAAAGGGGGATTTATAGATGGAAACGGGGGCATGGCTGAGGTGTTCAATGATATTTATAAAAGAGGACAATGTTGCCCATGCCCCATGGTGATAGAGAAGGAAAGCCTATCATTGGAAGGGATCAAAATTAATAAGGAAGTAGTCTTGGATAGACTGTTGACAATTAAAGTTGACAAAGCCCCAGAACCAGATGAGTTGCATCCAAGGATTTCAACGGAAGTGAGAGTGGAAATTATGGGAGCAATGGCCATAATCTTTCATCTTCCCTGGACCCAGGAGAAATACCAGAATACTGGAAAATGACAGATATTATAGCTTTGTTCAAGAAAGTTTATAAACTTAAGGCTGGGGAGGTGCAATGGCTCAGTGGTTAGCACTGTTGCCTCATAGCACCAAGGATCTGGGTTCAATTTCAGCCTTGAGCAACTGGCTGTGTGGAGTTTGCACACTCTCCCCATGTCTGCATGGGTTTCTTCTGGATGCTCTGGTTTCCTCCCACAGTCCAAAGATGTGTAGGTTAGGTGGGGATTGGCCATGCAAAATTGCCCAGAGTGTCCAGGGATGTGCAGACTAGGTGGCCTAACCATGGTAAATGCAGGGTTACAGGGATAGGGTGGGTCTGGGTGGGATGCTCTTCAGTGGATCAGTGTGGACTTGATGGGCTAAGTGGCCTACTTCCACACTGTAGGAATTTTATGATAATCCCAGCAATTACAGACCAGTTAGCTTAACTTCGATAGCAGGAAACGTCCAGAAAAATATTAATCAGGATGGAATTAGTAGTCATATGGGTTAATTAGAATGAATCTGCACAGGTTTCTAAAGTGGAAATTGTGTTTGACTAATTTGGATTTTAAAGAGATAACTGAAAGGCTCAATGAAGTTAACGTTGTTAAGATAATATACATGAACTTTCAGAAGGCATTTGACACAGTGCCACACAATAGACATGTGAGAGAGGTCATGGCATAAAAGATACAGTGTGAACATGGATGCAAAATTGGTAGAGTGATAGGAAACAGAGAGGGAAGGGAGAGCAGGTTGGACAATGCCTGTAGATTGTTATTTGACTTCTATTCCTACAGCCAGTTCCAGAGCAGGCAGAGCAGATGCCCTTGTGCAGGTGATTAATAAAGGCCTTTAAAAGTTGCAGTCCACCTGCATGCAAATGTGTCTGGACTGAACGTGTCCAGGTAACGCAGTCAGTTTCATACAATCAAAAAAGTACAAGAATTGTAATGTCTGCAGGCAACTGAGAGTTTAGATCAATGAACAAAAGACTTGGCGAATCAAACTCCATTAGAGAGTGACTTTTATTCTGAACATGCATAACCAGCTCGGCCCATTTGAAATGGTAGCAGAGGGCTTCTGGCTGAAACCAACACCAAATCAAGCGAGACACAAAAATGAGATCCTTGGACCACCATGGTTCAAACGTAGCAGTTTCTGAATTTAACAGCTAGTTACGAGCTAATTATATATACAAGCAGTTGGTACCAGTTCATCAAGGTAGAAGGTAAGATATGGAAACATTTTCCTATTTGTGAGGCAGAACCAAAAGTAGAGATTTACCAGAATATCAGCAGCAGGAATGAGGCACTTAAACTTTGCAGCTAGATTAAAGAAACTGAAGTTGTTCTTGGAGGAGAGGAGGTTAAATGAGATTCAAATAATACTCCAAATAATTAGTGGCCTTTGGTTGAATGAGTGGGAAGAAACTGCACTAGCAATTGGGTACACAGATTTAAATGCATTGACAAAAGGGCCAGAAGGATGCTGAGGAGAATAGTTAATACACTGCATGAAGTGTGATGTAAGCAGCTTCAATGGAAACTATCAAATGGGAATTATTTCCAGGGCTAATGCAAAAGAATCATATTGGAGACTGGTAGGCTAGGACAAATATACTGTGTGATTCCATGGAAAACGCTCGAATGAATACTTTACACTTAAAAATGCACGAAGCGATGGAATATGTTGGTTTGTGACCACAAGAAGATTCAATTTTGACTCATCATCAAAAGAGTTCATGTATCCCAGAGACATGGAGAAACTGAATACATTTCACTCTCGGCTGAGCCTACCCACTCAGACCGCATTACTCAACATAGGCATCAGGATACTTGAGAATAAGTCATCTGCCCACTTTATGGTCTCATGGCCTTTTGGTTCAAAGTGTGCTAAAGACAGTGAGAAGGGTAAGAACATAAGAACTATAAACAGGAGTTGGCAACTCAGCCCCTTGAGCCTGCTTCACCATTTAATACAATCATGGCTGATCACATCTCAGACTCATCTCCACTTTCTTGCTGCTTCCATAACTCTTTAACTCGTTACGAATTAAAACTCTACCTCCTCCTTAAATTTATTCAGTCTACCGTGTTGCCGAACAAAGAGATCCAGTGGTGCAGGTGCATAGTTCTTTGAAAGTGAAATCACAGGTAGACAGGATGGTGAAGGAGACATTTGGCACACTTGCCTTCATTGGTCAGAACATTGAGTATAAGTGTTGGGATGTTATGGCTGTACAGGACATTGGTGAGGTCACTTTTAGAATTTGATGTTCAGTTCTGGTTTCCCTGCTACAGAAAAGATATGGTTAAACGTGAAAGGGTCCAGAAAGGATTTACAAGCATGTTGCTGGGGTTGGAGGACTTGAGCTGGAGGGCGAAGCTGGGGCTTTACTCCCTGGAGTATTGGAAGGTGAGGGGTGACCTTATAGAGGTTTACAAAATCATGAGGGGCATGGCTAGGTGAATAGCTAAGGTCTTTTTCCCAGGGTAGTGGAGTTAAAAACTAGAGGTCATAGGTTGAAGGTGAGAGGGGAAAGATTTAAAAGGGCCCTGAGGGCTAACATTTTCACACAGGGGGTGTGACTCTGGAATGAGCTGCCAGAGGAGGTGATGGAGGCTGGTACAATTACAACATTTAAAAAGCATCTGGATGAGTACATGAATAAGAAGGGTTTAGGGGGATAGGGGCCAAGTGCTGGCAAATGGGACCAGATCAGTTTCGGATATCTGGTCAGTACAGACGAGTTGGACTGTAGGGTCTGTTTGTATGCTGTATATCTCTATGACCCACACTCTGGGGTAGTGAATTCCACAGATTCATGGCCCTTTGTGAGAAAGATCTCAGTTCTAAACCTGCTACTCCTTATCATAAAACTATGACCTCGCATTTTAAACTGCCCCACCAAGGGAAAACATCAACTCTACAACCACTTTGTCAATCCTCTTTAGCATCTTAAAAACTTTAATCACACACCATCTCATCCTTCTAAACTCTTGCAAGTATAGACCTAAACTGCTCAATTCTCCTCATAAAACATTAAACTCTGTAATTAATTCAATGAACCTTCTCAAAGCTGCCTCGAATGCAATTATATCTCTTGTCAGGGTAAGGATCCTAAAACTGCATGCAGTACTCCAGATGCCCTGCATGTTTGTCTAAACACTTTCTTCATTATATACTCCAATGCTTTAGCAACAAATGCCAAAATCCTTATTGCCTGTTGTAATTGCATACTAACTTTCTGTGACTCTTGCATGAGAACACCCAGATCCCTATGCAGCAAAGCATTTTAAATTTCTCTAAGTAGGTAGGATGCCTTTTCATTCTTCAGGCCAAAACGGATAACCTCACACGGTTAAACTCCACATGCCAAATTTTGGCCCAACTGCACTGGAGGAAATTCAGAGAAGGTTCATTACATTAATTTCAGAGTTGAAAGGCTTGTTTTATGAGGAGAATTGAGTAGTTTAGGTCTATACTTGCAAGAGATCACAAGGATGAGCGTGGATGTAATTGACTCATATAAATAATACACCATTATTTTGTTCTCCCTTCCAAAATGAACAACTTCATATTTTCCTACAATATACTCCATTTGTCAACTTTTCGTCCACTTCCTTAACCGACCAATATCTCTCTGTAAACTGTTTGTATCTTGCAACCTGCTTTTCAATCTATTTTTGTGTCATCTGCAAATTTGGCTGCAGTATATTTGCTTCCTTCCTCCGAGTCATTAATATACAAATGTCAGCATTTGATTTTGTTGACAAGAAACCTAGTAGATTGTGAGAAGTCATCAAATTCTATCTTTTGTTTTCAGTCTCTTAGGCAACAGTGTGTTTGTGTTTCTTTGCCCCTTTTTAAATAAAATCTTCACTGCAGACACTGTTGTGTTTTTGAGTTGAGCAAGTGTGTCTGTATTTAGTATTATTTATAATTACACACTAATCCTCAGATGTTAACCAGTGTTTGCCAATTGCTTTATGAATAAGATTTGTGTTAAAATAAAGAGATTATTTGAGGTCATTGCAGAGCCTGGTAAAATGCTCTTTTATTCTGGATAGTAACAGTAAAGGGAATTGATTGGCCACTTTGGTGTTTGAATTGACACTTTTATACTAATGGGTTGACTGGTAGCGTAGTGGAGCTTGATTATCAGCACGTTCCTTCCATCACAATCATAAAATCTGTTGTACGGACAATATTGGAAGCTATAAAGGTGTTAAAGCAGCGCACTTAGTAAAGTTCAAGGTAATCACACAGAATCAACATAGTTTTGTGAAAAGGAAATCATATGTAACTAACTTATTTGAATTCTTTGAAAAAGTAACTTGTGCTGTGGATAGAGGGGAACCAATTAATGCACTGTACTTGGATTTCCAGAAGGTACTTAATAAGGAGCTACATCAAAGGTTATTTATAAAAGTAAAGGGTCATTGTGTAGGTGTTAATTGACATGAATAGCAGATTGACTTGCTGACAGGAAACAGTGAGTAGGATCTTCTTTCGCATTGGTAAGAGCTAATGAGTGGTGTACCAGTGAACTGCTGCGCTTCAAACTTCTTACAATTCATCTGAAATACATAGATGAATGGAACTTAGGTATGGTGGATAAATTTGCTGATGAATAGGTAGAAACAGGTAGAAAATAACACGTAGAAGAATAAATTGTAAAGAGGTCAGAAAGGAATATAAATAGTTTAAGTTAATGAGCAAATATATGGCAAATGGAGCATAATGTGAGAAAATGCAAAACTGTCATTTTGGCAGGAAGAATTAAAGAATAATATCATCAAAATGGCGAGAAATTGCCATGCTCTGAAATGCAGAAGGATCTGGGTGTTTTAGTACATAAATTGCAAAAGTTTTCTCTATAGGTAGAGCAAGTAATTTGGCAAGCATGTAGAATGTTATCATTTCCTGGGTGGATAATTGATTACAAAAGGAGAGAGGTTAAGCTTCAATTATATTGTGTGCCAGCAAGACTACATCTGGAGTACAGTGTACAGTACCATCTCCTTATTTAAGGGAGGATGAAAATGCATTGGAAGCAGTTCACAGAAGATGAACATTTGGTATGGGAAGGGTATCTTATTAGGAAAAGTTGTACAGGCTTGACTCGTATCTGCAGGAATTAAGAGAAAGAGATAACTTGATTGAAACATACAAGATCCTAAGGGGTCTTCACAGGTGAGATAAGACATCACTACAAGAGTTTCTCAGTATAGTGTCCGAGGTCCAATGTTCAGTTGCTTCATCAAAGACTCTCCTTCTATTACAAGGTCAGGTGCAGGGATGTTCATTGGCAATTGCACAATGTTCACCACTGTTTGTAGCATTACATCTAGGCTTGGGCATTTGTAAGGCAATGATCATTTCCAACAAGAGAGAAAAAACACATCTCTTCTTGACATTCAATAGCATTGCCATCACTGAAACCCCACAGTAAGTACCTTCAGGTTAACAGTGACCAAACATTGAACTTAGCCAGCCATATAAATGCTGTCGCTACAACAGCAGGTCAAAGTTTGGCACTTTTATGGTCTTCAATTCACATCCCAATTCCCCAAAGCCTGTCCATCATCTACAAACAACAAGTCACACGAGTGATGGAATCCAAGTGGATGGGTGCAGCTCCAAAAACGCTCAAGTAGTTTGACATTAAACAGGTCAAAATAGTCTGCTTGGCTTCCCATCTACCACCAACGCAAAGTGTTAGCAGTGAGTATGATCTACAAGATCCACTGCAGTAACTCAGCAAGGCTCCTCTGACAGCATCTTTTAAGCTCAGGACCTGTACCACCCTGAAGGACATGAGAGGCAGATGCACGAGAACACCACCAAGTGGTGCAAGTTATTTTACAAAACATCTCACCATCCTGACATGAGAACATATCACTGTTCCTTCATCACTGCTCGTCAAAATCCTGGGACTCCCTCCTTAACAGCATTGTGTTCCTTACACCCATGAACTACCCCATTCAAGAACAAAGGTCACCATCACCTTTTCCAGGGTAATTGGGGATGGTCAATAAATGCTGGCCCAGCCTGTGACACCAATGTCCCACAAATGAATAAACAAAGAGGATGTATCCTTTGGTGGGGAAAGCTAGCATGAAGAGTCATCATTTAAAAATAAAAGGATGACCATTTAAAGAGTGAAGAACTTTTCTCTCAGCATGTTGCGCCTGTACAGGCCATTGGTTAGGCCACTGTTGGAATATTGCGTGCAATTCTGGTCTCCTTCCTATCAGAAAGATGTTGTGAAACTTGAAAGGGTTCAGAAAGAATTTAGAAGGATGTTGCCAGGATTGGGGGATTTGAGCTACAGGGAGAGGTTGAATAGGCTGGGGCTGATTTCCCTGGGGCATCCGAGGCTGAGGGGTGACCTTATAGAGGTTTATAAAATCATGAGAGGCATGGATAGGATAAATAGGCAAAGTCTTTTCCCTGGTGTAGGGGAGTCCAGAACTAGAGGGCATAGGTTTAGGGTGAGAGGGGAAAGATATAAAAGAAACCTATGGGGCAACTTTTTCACGCAGAGGGTGGTACGTGTATGGAATGAGCTGCCAGAGGAAGTGGTGGAGGCTGATACAACTGCAACATTTAAAAGGGTATGTGAATAGGAAGGATTTGGAGGGATTTGGGTCGGGTGCTGGCAGGTGGGACTAGATTGGGTTAGGATATCTGGTCGGCATGGTCGAGTTAAACTGAAGGGTCTGTTTCTGTGCTGTACATCTCTGTGACTCTATGACTCATGAGTCTTTGGAACTCACCTTTTCAAAAGTCTGTAGCAGCAGAATCTTTGAATATTGTTGAATCAGAAATGGATTGGTTCTGTTTTGATTTGACTTGATTTAATTTATTATTGTTACATGCTCCAAGATACAATAAAAAGTATTGTTTTATGTGCTAACCAGATAAATCATACTTTATATAGGTACATCAGGATTATAGAACCGAATACAGAATATAGTGTCACAGCGACAGAGAAGGTACAGAGAAAGGTCAACTCAATTATTTGAGCGGTCGGTTCAAAGTCTGGTAACAGCAGGGAAGAAGCTGTTCTTGAAACTGTCGTTTTGTGTTTTCAAAATTTGGTATCTTCTGCCCGATGCAAAAGGGTGGAAGAGATTACAACCGGGGTGAGTGGGGTCTTTGATTATGTTGGCTGCTTTCCCGAGGCACTGGGAAATGTAGGTGGAGTCAAAGGAAGGCAGGCTGTTTTTTCTGATGGGCTGAATTCACAACTTTCTGTAATTTTGTGCAGGTTGTGGGCAGAGCAGTTGTCATATCAAGCCATTATGCATCCAATGAGGTTACTTTCTATGGAGCATTGGTAAAAATTGCTAAGAATCATCGTGGACAGTGGCACTGGTGTACTTTATTGACTGTCGCATCGATGTGGATGGATCAGGATAGATTGTTGCTGATATCTACTCTGAGGAGCTTGAAGCTCTTGACCACCTCCACCTCAGCATCATTAATTGAGAGAGGGGCATGTCCACCCCTCCATTTCCTGAAGTCAATGACCAGCGCCTTCATTTTGATGACACTGAGGGATACACCATGCCACTTAGATGTCTATCTCTTTCCTGTATTCTGTCTCATCATTGTTTGACATCCAATCCACTGCAGTGGTGTCATCTGCAAATCTGAGCAATGGAGTGAAAGGTTCTCAGGGCAAAGGAGTGATGTGGATTGGACTTAAAATCAGATCAAGCAAGATCTGATCAAATGGCAGAAAAGGTTTGCCTGGCCAAACGGTCTACTCCTAATCAAATGTTCATATTATCATATGTGACTATGTTAACATTAGTAGGGGATGATGGGAGTACACAAAAGTGGTTAACATCTGCAGGAATTTGTGTGATCGACTTAACTTTTACTGCAGGTACCCTCAGGATGGTGTCCACACGTGAAAAGGGGTCTTCATCAGCATGTTAATGTTTCTCCTGCAGAGAAACGCTTTCCACATTGTTTTTGAACATATTGCTTTTGATTTGCATACACACAAAGACAACAGGAAATGAAACAAGTTTCCTACCTGCTTGTAAAAGTCAGAGCGAGTGAGGCAGCGAGGTGCGGCATCAGACGAAGGTACTGGGTCTGGTGCTCAATGATTTTCACCTCTTCTTTGTCTTTAGGTCCAAATTGCCTCCGGCTAATTTTAAAAACAAAGGGGACAGGAGCAAAAGATTAACAAAACATTACAGCAAGCTTGTCCAGTAGCTCAATGACTTGCTATATATAAATGTCTGCATATAATGACTTAATAAGTTACAGTCAGAACAGAGATCTGGCCGTGTCAAATTTAATTCGCTAATGTTCCTGTAAAGTATCTTGGGTATATCTTACTACATAAAAAGCGTCACATAAATGTAAGCAGGAGTTGTTGTTGAGAGGATTGGATAATTTCTCTGTCAATCGCAATACTGAGATTAATTTTACGCACACAATTAGTACTGTAACTATTCTCCACTCACTGCACTTTGATGGAGAGATAATCTTGCTGTTATTGGGGCTTTGCAGTCATTCCAATCAAAAGTTCGGAGACTGCTTTTAAAATCATACATTCCTCGAACTCATTGGCCAACAAAAGATCAATATTCAGTCAAGGAAACAATCATATCGTTGAACAGAGACCAATAACTTTAGAGAGGAAAAGGAAAACTAAAGATCGTGAGATCATGGATATCTGAATAAATACTGAAAAGGAAGAAGATCTATCAATTTCTGTAAAAACAAATCAAAAAGTTTATCAAGGATGTACTCTTGCATATTCTGTTTTATAAGAGTTCCAAACTGTTAGCAACAGAACAGTGACACAGTGATAATTTTGTAAAGCCCATGTAAAGATGGGAAATGGTCTCTTTCCACTAATTCTAAACCAGAAATGGTTTATTTTATTGAGAGCAAGCTTGCTAATTAGTACCAATTAGAGAAATTAATTTGTGTAACATTTTTTAAGCAATTCACCGATCAACATTTATTACCCATTGCTAACCATCTTTGAGAAGGTGGTTCTCTGCAGTCCATTTGGTGTAGATGCACCCACAGTGCTGTTAGGAAAGAAGTTCCAGAATTTTGATCCAGTGACACTGAGGAAACGACATTATATTTCCAGGTCAGGATGGTGCATGGCTTGGAGGGGAACATGCAGGTGGTGATGTTCTCAAGAATTTGCTGCCCTTGTCCTTCCAAATGGAAATGGTCATGGGTTTGGAAGATGGTGCCTAGGGAGCCTTGGTGAATTTCTGCAGCATATCTTGTAGATTGGTATACACTGCTGCTGCCAAGCGTCAATGGTGGAGGGAGTGGATGCTTATGGATGTGGTGCTAAGCAGGCTACTTAATCCTGGATGGTGTCAAGCTTCTCAAGTATTGTTGGAGCTGCACTCATCCAGGCAAATGGGGAGTATTCCATCACACTGCTGGCTTGTGACTTGTGATTTGTGGGGAGGCTTTGAAGAGTCAAAGGTGGGTTACTTATTTTGAGATTCCTGGCCTTTGACCTGCTCTTGTAGTCACAGTATTTAAGTGGATAGTCCAGTTCAGATTCTCATTAATTGCTGATGTTGGTAGTGGAGAATTATGTGATATTGATGCTGTTGAACATCAAGGGGTGATTGTTAGATTCTCATTCTTGTTGGAGATGGTCATGACCTGACGCCTGTGTTGTGTGAATGCTTCTTGCTAATTGTCTTACTTGCATATTGTCCAAGCCTTGCTGCATTTGGATATGGACTGCTTCAGTTCCTGTGGAATTGTGAATGATATTGCAGGGTGAACCAGTGAACATCCCCACTTTAACCTTATGATGGTGCAAGGTCATTGATGAAGTAGCTGAAAATGATTGGGTCAAGGACACTACCCTGTGGAACTCTGCAGAGATGTCTTGGAGCTGAGATGACTGACTTCTAACAACCACAACCATTCCCTTTTTGCCAGGTTTCCATCGAATTCCCATTGACTCCAGCTTTGCCTGGGCTCCTTGATGCAATGTTGAAAGAAAATTAAAGAACTTGCACCAGCAGCACATTATACATAGTAGCAACTGACACAAAAATATTGAAACAACTGACCAGATGTTCTATTTTCTGTTGGTTGAGGGAAGAACATTAGTCAGGATACCAGGACAACAAACTACTTGTGAAAAAGTTCCACAGGGGATTTTACATCCAATTGAGTTAGCATAACAAAGCCATAGTTTAATGCTTCAATTAAAAGATAGCACTTTCAAAATGCATCACTGAGTCAGTACTGTTCTGAAGTAAGTATGTGTTTAGTCCAATGTGGACCTTTAAGGGCACAATCTTTGTTGCTTGACAAGCCAGCCATTAATGACTGAAATGCTTCGTAAAGCCTTTCTCATCACAGAAAACATTTGAAGGACAGTGTAGAAAAGGGAGAGGAGTGGGACCAACATAGAACCTACAATGCAGAAGGAACAGTAAAGAATGTGCGAAGTTTCCAAAAGAGTTTGTAGAATGACAAGTGCAGCCTCTCACAACTGCTCAAGATAGAGGTTCAATTGGAAAAAAAAATGTAAAATTTTGGATTAATTCCTCTCCCTCTCCTGTTTTGAAGATGCAGACAATTGCCGAAGTACTTCCAGTTTTCTTCTGTACAGTATTCCCAACCACTAATTACTGGCAAACTAAGCACAAATATACTTGAACTTTTCCTCACATTTTAAAGCAGCAGTCACTAAAAAACTAATCAGGATTGGGAACCAGGCCTGATTTTCCTTTTCTTTCTCGGTGGTATAATTAACTGACCAACCCTGACAGAGGTTCGCTAAATGACTGAAGGCAGAGGAAGTAAGTTGGGTTTTCAGAAACCTAATGGCTCAGGTAGTCTGTGGACAACTCGCAAAGGTTTTTTCATCAGCAGTTTCTTCACCATTGAGAAGAACTAGGACAGCAAATTCATGTCAGCATCACCTCCAAGTCTCCCTCCAAATTACAATCATTCAGACCTGGACATATATCAAAGTCCTAGAATTCTCCCCCTAACAGGACTTTTGGCCGTACCTCCATAACAGAGTAGCCTTGATGGCTCAATATCACTTTTTTAAAAAATTCCAACATGGATTGAGGACGTCGCTGGCTAGACCAATATTTATTGCCCAACCCTAATTGCCCGGAGGGATGTGAGTCTGGAGTTACATGTCAGCCAGACCAGGAAGGATAGCAGTTTTCTTCCCTAATGGGCATGAGTGAACCAGATGGATTTTTTTTTCCCTGACAATCAGCTATGTATTTGTGGTTATCAGTCACCTCTTAATTGCAGATTTTTATTGAATTCAAATTCCACCATCTGCCATGACAGGACTTGAACTTAGGTCCCCAAGAACATTAGCTAGGTCTCTGGATTAACAGCAGCAAGTGATAATACCATTAGGCCATCACCTATTCATGGACAACTACTGGCAACCTATGCTAGCCTTGTCATCAATGGCCACATCTTGAGAACAGAACAAAAACACTTGCTAAAGCATCAGGGAACATGTAAGTATAGACACATAGCACTGGATTCCTGTGGTTTGTATCATAAATCAATCTGATTAATAAGGAGCTTTTATTAAAATTCTTATGTAGCACGACCAATTCAACAATATTATAATATGTTATTTTTACATAGATAACATGACCCAAGGATCAGAATTCTCGCCATACTGGTTACACATTGATTGTGAGTCAACAGTATGACAGACTTTAAATAAATAAGAAATGTTGGCAAATTATAAAAGATATTTCAGGGGTAAAAAGACTGACTGGTTATTCAGCTAACTAATTCTTTGCCTGTTGCAGAAACGACAGTTATCTCACTCAATAAATATGTTGTTGATGTCACTGAATTTTATCTCAGTTTATTTTACTTCTGTGATTTCAAATCAATCTCCCTGCTGAACATAACCTTATCATTTAAAATGTAATAACTGTCAGAGGTTTGAAAGTATTCAAGGAACTGTACCTCAGCATTGTTTTGATCTGTGGGTTTCCATTTTGTGCCATGTAAGACAACACGCATCTTGTTTACAGGCAGTGAAGGTGAATCTTCCAGCTCAACGCCTGCCCTTGTAACATTTCTTACACTTGCACGATTGTGCATTGAGGGTGGACCATATTTTCAAGAATCTTTATGACACAAGGAGCTGGAGTGCATGCTTTGACTGCTGTTAATATTGCGTACGATATGTAATGCTAATATCTCTCAATGTCTGAAATCACAAGATAATCTACAGTACAGATGTCAAATCAAATGCCCATGCTTTTGCTCGTTATCTAGAGTTTAGGAGTTTGTTTTGCTGCTAATAACATTATCCAACATTGCAGACAAGCAAGTCTAGTTGAAAGTAAGGACCGTCAAAGTTTAAGTTAGTGCCAATACAGACTTGCTGCATCATCGCTGCCTTTGGAAAATCATATTTGACATAATTAGTGAAATGTACATGTTAAAGAGTACTTCAGCTTTTTAAAGCTCAGAGACCAGACATACATGAGTCATTACAGGGCTGATACATTTGAAAAAACAATACTGAAGCAATAGTGCTTAAAATTTTTCATAATAATGGGGGAAGAAGTTACAGTGAAATGGTATTTTATGAGAGGTTACACAAAGCAATGAAATAATTATTGATAGCAGCAGTTCATTATTTGCTCAGTAGACTCAAATGAAATTCTTTTCTGCATTATTTTGCCAATGCCGCAGTGAAACGGGTTCATTGCCTCATGAGCACCACGATTGGTTCCGAGACCCAAGAGAGTCAGAGAAGAATAGCAGCATTGTTTATATCTGTCAGCTGACTCCAGTCAAGAGTGTCCTACGTTTTGTGATCAGCAACTAAACAGTACCAGCATGAAGGCAGCAGCAGTATGAGGGACACCTACAGTCACCAATTCACTCCAACAGTCTAATGCATGGACTTGTTTACAGATGCTGCACCGTAGTGATGACATGAAAACAATAGTTACGGGAGACCCAGTTTATGAGCCTTTTCATGATACTTAATCTCCCACAGTACTGCTCTCAATGAATCAAATATTATGGTGCTGCAACAATGTGGAGGGGGGTCTCCTAGAATTCAAACGTTAAGGAAGAAATAAAATTGCCACACACAAAAAAAATTAAAATGTCTGTTAGGAACTCTCCAAATATAGCTCCATAAACATTATTTTGATTGACTCCAGGATATTAAGCATTTCACTTCTGTATAGTAGGTGCATAAATATATATATTATGTAGAAGAATAATATATGTTCAATACAGTGACAAAATGCATAAGACAATACAATAAAGGAGCAAAATTTAGGGCATTTGGCCCAAGGAGTCTGCTCTGCCATTACATTATAAAATCCCGACAGTGTACAAGATGATCATTTGGTCCATCGAGGCCACGCCGACCCTCCAAAGAGCATCCCATTCCAGACCCACTTCCTACCTCACCCCTGTAACCCTGCATTTCCCATGACTAAGCCACCTTGCCTGCACATTCCTGGACACTAAGGGAAATTTAGCTTGGCCAATCCACCTAACCTACAGGATTGGACCATGTAAGAAACCGATGTAGGGAACAGTGGCTCCATGATTAGCATTGCTGTCTCACAGTACCAGGGATCTGGGTTTGATTCCACCCTTGGCAACTGGCTGAGTGGAGTTTGCACCTTCTCCCTGTGACTGCGTAGGTTTCCTCCGGGTGCTCCAGTTTCCACCCACAATCCAAAGACGTGCAGGTCAGGTTGATTAGCCATGCTAATTTGCTCATGTGTCCAGGGATGTGTAGGTTAGTTGGGTTAGTAGGATCTTTCTGTGTGGATATTGATTGTCACAACAATTACAACTGTAATGCAGGAAATCTTTGTTTATGAAGTGCTTTTGGACATCAAAATTTGGAAATTCCAAGAAAATTTAAAGCCGGTAATCATTTTTTTAAGGAACTGTATTCTCCCTTTAAACTTTTGTCACTAGGTTCCAATATTGCAAAGCTGGAACGGTGATTTCCCAACATGGATGGAATTTAAGAAACTGGCTAAAATGGAAACATGATTTGAAGTTAAGTGCTAATGACTTGGAGTCGGTTAGCTTAGTTAGTTGGATAGCTGGTTTGTGATACAGAGTGATGCCAGCAGTGTAGATTCCATTCCCACACTGGCTGAGGTTACCATGAAGGAATTGCTTTCTCGACCTTGCCTCTCTCCAGAGGTGTGCTGGCTCTCAGGTTAAATTACCTGCAGTTGTCTATATCTAATGGGAGTACCGACCTATGGTTCTGGGATAATGGCGACTTTAGTTATCATTTTACTCGAATTAATGTTTCAGTTTCATGACATTCGCAGAGGAGATGAGAGGATTGACGATGATGTCACTGCATCAATAATCCAGAGGACCCAAGCTAATACTCTGAGAACATGGGTTCAAATCCTACCATGGCAGCTGGTGAAATTTAAATTCAATTAATAAATTTGGAGTCAGTCTCAGAAAATAAATTATCTAGCTCATAACATCTATCATTGATTTTTATAAAACTCACCCGGTTCATGAGTGCCCTCTAAAATCATGGTGTCACGGCTAACATATTAACATGGATAAAGGATTAGTTAGCCAACAGGAATCAGGGAGGTTTCTTTCAGATTGGCAAATTGCAACTAATGGTGTGTCACAGGGATTGGTGCTGCAATCTCAATTATACATAATCTACGTCAATGACTTGGATGAAATGACCAAATGTAAGTTAGCTAAATTTATAGATTACACCAAGATGGTTAAGAAAGTTAATTGCAAGAAGATGTGGAGAGTCTGCAAAGGGATATAGATTTGGCAAAGGTGTGGGCAAAATTGGAGGAATATGTAGGAAAATGTGAGCTTGTCCATCTTGGTTGAAGAATAGAATAGGAAGTACAATTTACTCAAAGATTACTCAGCCATCTTGGTGTCCTGGTGCATTAGCCACAAGTTAGTCTGCAGACCCAGCAAGTGAATAGGACGATACATGAATATAGATAGTTAGTGCAAGGGGAATGCAATATAAATATAGGAAGATTTTCTGCTGCCGTACATGCCCTTGGTGAGATTACATCTGGAGTTCTGGCATAGTTTTGGTCTCATTATTTGAAAATTTATTGCAACTCATTCCAATAAAGAAAGGTTGAACAGATTAGACCCGTATTCAGCGGTAATTTTTACAAGAAATTGAGGTAATCTTATTGAAACATACAAGATCCTGAGTGGAATGACAGGATGGATTCTGAGAGGATTGTCACCTTTGGAGAAGAGACTAGAAGCAGGGACACTTGTTTAAGAATAAGAGGTCTCATATTTAAAATGGAGACGAGAAGGATTTTTTCACTCAGAGAACTAATAAATTGTGAGACTCTGTTCCTCAGGAAACAGTGGAGGCTGGAACATTTGATTTACTTAAGGATGTTAGATGGATTTTTGATAGCAAGCGAGATAAAGTTTATGGAAGGCACACAGAAAAGTGGAGTTGGGATCATTACCAGGTCAGTGGTGATCTTATTGATTGGTGGAGCATGTTCAAAGAGCCAAATGGCTTACTCGTACCCTTATGTCCCTATTTAGGGAAGGAAATCTAAAATCTGGCTCCATTTGCAATATGGTTGACTCTTGACTGCCCTCTGAAATGGCCCAGCAAGCAACTCTAATGGGCACGTACCACATGCTGGCCTTTCCAGTGATGCCACATTCCGGAAGAAAATAAACGTTTTCATCAGAACTTGAGCACTTGGGAAAGTCTGGAGAGTGGGGTTATTGGGCGGGGGGTGGGGACTGGAATTAGGAATGATGTAAAGGGACAGAAATATTAAATATCAAAAACAACAATGGGGAATAGACAGGCCTCAAGGTTTATATGGACATGGGCCAAGAGCAGGCAGGTGGGACTATTTAGCTTGGGATTATGTGTGGCATGGTTGAACTGAAGGGTTTGTTTCCATGCTGTCTGACTCCTTGACTCTACAAAATATAATTGCAATTAGTGCAGGCATTATCAAAAGCTACCATGTAACAAAAATAGGAGATGACACAATCTGAATTTGTTTAACTGAAAACTGAATTCAATAGGAGTTCAGTCCAATGACATAACTTGGAGTCATAGAGTCATAGAGATGTACAGCATGGAAACAGACCCTTCAGTACAACTCGTCCATGCCGACCAGATATCCCAACCCAATCTTGTCCCACCTGCCAGCACCCAGACCATATCCCTCCAAACCCTTCCTATTCATATACCCATCCAGATGCCTCTTAAATGTTGCAATTGTACCAGCCTCCACCACATCCTCTGGAAGTTAATTCCATACATGTACCATCTTCTGCATGAAAAAGTTGCCCCTTATGTCTCTTTTATATCTTTCCCCTCTCACGCTAAACCTATGCCCTCTTGTTCTGGACTCCCCCACTCAGGGAAAAGACTTTGTCTATTTATCCTATTCATGCCGCTCATAATTTTGTAAACCTCTATAAGGTCACCCCTCAGCCTGCGACACTCCAGGGAAAACAGCCCTAGCCTGTTCGACTTGATTTGATTTATTGTACTCACACGTACCTAAGTACAGTGAAAAACTTTATTTGTGAGTAGTACAGGCAAATCATAGTAGCAAGCACTGCCCTCCAAAAATCAATATTGGCAGCACTGGATCAAGGAATATATAGTCTAGTGGTTTGCCAAAAGGAACTGTTTTGGATGGAGTTTCTTAATTGCAACTGACACCACTGACAGTTAAGTTGTTCTGGAACAGACAGAAGTGAAGCATTGAAGAGAGACTACAATCAGGGCCATAGATTTTCCAAAATTCCCTCACGTGACCTTTCCTGGTTTCATGCTGTTAACCCAGGTGCTCGGAAAAGAGTAAATGAAAGCTCTCAAGATCCCCACCGACACAAATACGTCTTGCACAAATACAGGACATCCTAAAGTATTTCGCAGCCAATTAATTTCAAAATGTAGTGTTCTTTTTAATGAAAATGTGCTGATCAATTTTCACACAACAATTGACAAGTAGCATTGCGATAAATGATTGGCTAATCTACTTTTGATAGTATTAATTGAGGACTGAGATAATTTCCCTGCCTTTATTTTGGCTGGGAATTTTTCACCTGGCCTTGGATACAGACTTCGGTTTAAAACTCAATTAATAGAATTGGTTGATGAAGCACTCCCAGAGTAGTGCACTGAATCACCAGCCCAGATTGTGTGTTTGAATCAATTGCATTCAGGGGCAAGCGTGCCACTAACCAAGCTGATATATCACATCAAATGGATCATTTAGCGCACATTACTACTCATCCTGATGGTGCACTTTTGCAGCGAGCTGTAAAATCAAACAAAACTACAATATGTTCCAAAGTTACTCAAAGAATATCATTAATCCTGCAATGCTGTATCTGTCCCTATTTCACTTTATGATCCTCACACCAGAATTGAGCAGGAAATTATTTTGCAGAAACTATACAATAGGAAACACAAATGTATTCTGAAAGCTACAAAGAATATTTAGCTGTCAAAAGGAAGTAAACATTCAATTTTAAATGGCAACTGATTGTGGCAGAAGATAACTTCACAGCAAGCATATTCAGGCTAAGAATGTGTTCAACAGCCGACACTGCATCGTGGTAGCTGATGTCAGCTATAGTAGTCAGTGTGTTATAACTGGATGCAATAGCAACAACATGTATTTATGCAGCAATTGACAATGCAACAGAAGTTAACTTGTGCCACTTAAGCCTTGAACTACAGAAGTGCATTAAATCTGGTGAGAGAAGGCAGACGGAGAAAAAGAAATGAAGACTAAGATTTCTAACTTTGAAAGCCCTCTGGGCAAAAGTAAAACTACCTATGGATTTAGAAATACTTTTCTCTTTGTTCCCATTGTCTATTGTTGTTTCTAGAGCAGATGGTTATGAAGTCACCATTATCCACTCGTGTGTCTCTATTGAATATTCATTTTTGTTTTTTTACTAGAAGCTTTATAAATTCACTTCACACCAGTTGGACTGTCTATCTGTTTCAAAATTCTCTTTGCCTTTTCAACATTTTTTGAGAACATTGTTCAAACAGGGACTGTAAAGATGTAGGAGTAGAATTAGGCTATTTGGCCCATTGAGTCATGGCTGATGTATTTCTCAATCCCATTCTCCTGCCTTCTCCCTGTAACCATTGATCTCCTTAGCAATCAAGAACCAGAAGAGAAATGCATTCCCTTCTACATTTCCATGTGTGCAATTTTACTTGTTTTTATAAATGAGGATGATAAAAACTGTTCACTGTGGTGGGTTTTGTGAAAGGTGACACATGTTCAGGCTCAAGAGGAAAGGTGAAGAGCTGACACTGAGTTGACAACTCCTAATGGTAGGCAAAAGTGAGGACTGTAGATGCTGGAAACCAGCTACCTTCTCCACAGTCCCACCTCTCCCCCCATTTATCTCTCCACCCTGGAGGCTTCCTGCCTCTATTCTTGATGAAGGGCTTTTGACTGAAATGTCGATTTTCCTGCTCCTCGGATGCTGCCTGACCTGCTGTGCTTTTCCAGCACCACTCGGATCTAAACTCTTAATGGTGGCAATTGACTCTTGAATCAAGGAAAGCTGATGCCAGCAAATTTTGGATATGGTTCAGTATTTTTAGAAACAATTTAGGGAAATTTGATTTTTTTTAGATTTTGGAGCTCGAATGGTTTCGAATTTCCAGTCATGGAAATAACTTTGACCTAAGTACTAGAATATAATTTTTGAATAAAGTTAAATTGTTTGTGGCCTGCTCCAGTAAGTAAAATAATGAATGGTCTGCTGACTAGCTTGAGAAGTCAGTCTATAATAATTCTGCACCAGATGCAAATTGTTGATCATTCAACAAAGAATCTCAATTTAAAGCCCCTATTTTGAAATACAATGTCAGAGTCACGTTGCTTCTTACTATTGTCGTATCAACTATTCCATGAGTGTGAACATTGAAAGTATGGTCTTGTGCCTAAGTGGAAAAGTGAATTTGAGGTACATTAATGTCTTAGATGGTGTTGACAGCGGTGAATATAGAGAGCAATATGGGTGGGAAGGGTAGATGGGGAGGTTGGAATATATAACAATGCAGTACATTTTCTACATTTTTCATGAAATGGGCATAAGGTGCAGGATAGTTAGAAATGTTCAAGAATGAAATCAGAACTTTATTTATATGTGAATCTTAATGGTGAGTATTTGCAGAGCAACCACATTATGGCCAAAGCAGTGGTCAACAGACATATGCAAACATAAATCTTCAAGCAGAAGGTCCATTCACAAATATCACTTCATTAGGTTCTTTCATTAATTAGATTGTGATCATTCAGCCGGGAATGAACCTCCTCCATGAACTACATTTTGATATATGGGTCATGTAAACAAAATATAATTCTGATTTGGGGGTGCTGGTGTAGGACTGAGATGGACAAAGTTAAAAGTCATACAACACCAGGTTATAGTTCAACAGGTTTATTTGGAAGCACTGGCTTTCGAAGCGCTGCTTCTTCATCAGGTAGTTGAGGAGCAGAATCATAAGACACAGACTCTACAGCAGCAGGATTGCAGTGTCATGGAATGTAATATTAAACAAACTTAGTTTAAGTCTTTCATCTTTTAGAATGATCATGTTAGTTTCAGTTCCTTCATATGTAAACCCCAGAACATTTTTAAAAGTTACATTCTCAAGATAGCTTTTAACAATAAATATCTTTTCAACTCAGATAATTCAATATAATTCTGGCAGGATGTTTTACTGAACTAAATTAGGCCTTGGTGAGACTACACCTGCATGCAGTTTTAGTCTTCTTACCTGAGGAAATATGTTCTTGCTACAGAGGGAGTGCAGTGAAGGTTTACCAGAATGATTTCTTGATGGCAGGATTGACAGTCGAGGAGACATTGAATCAGTTAGGACTATATAGACTGGAGTTCAGAGTATAAGGGGGACCTCATAGAAACTAACATGTTTAGACAAGGTAGGTACAGGAATGATGAGGATAGTGGTGGTGCCGATGGAATTGGCTACCACAGGAAGGAGTCAAGGCCAAAACATTGCATGATTTAAAGAAGAACTTGGACACAGCAGTTGGGGCTAAGGAATCAAAAGAAATGGAGGAAAAGCTGGAACGGGTATTGCATTGGATGATGAACCCTAATAATAAGTAATGGCAAAACAGACTTGAAGGGCTGAATGGCCTATTCCTGATGGGGTTTTAGCTATTGCCTCATCCAAAGTAAGCTATCTCACGCGGTGGCTCAGTGGTTAGCACTGCTACCTCACAGCACTAGGGTTCCAGGTTCAATTCCAGCCTCGGGTGACTTTCTGCGTGGAGCTTGCACGTTCTCCCTGTGTCTACGTGGGTTTCCTCCGGGTGCTCCGGTTTCCTCCCACAGTCCAAAAGATGTGCAGGCCAGGTGAATTGGCCATGCTAAATTGCCCATAGTGTTAGGTATGTTAGCCAGAAGGAAACGGGTCTGGGTGGGTTACTCTTCGGAGGGTCGGTGTGGACTGGTTGGGCCGAAGGGCCTGTTTCCACACTGTAGGGAATCTAATCTCGAGCAGTTCTACAATGGATTTAGTTTTCAGTTCACTGTAATGGCTCTAAGACAGGAGTAGGCTATTTAGTCCCTGATCCTGCTTCACCTTTCAATGAAACTATGGCTCATATGGACCTTAACTCCATTATATTTCCAAGTCAGGATGGCGAGTAGCATGGAGAGGAACTTGCAGGAGGTGGTGTTCCCATGTATCTGCTGCCCTTGTCCTTCTAGATGGAAATGATCATTGGTTTGGAAGGTGCCATCAAAGAATCGTTGGTGAATGTTTACAGTGCATCTTATATATCATACACACATGATGCTGAGCATCAGTGGTGGAGGGAGTGGATATTTGGGGATGTGGTGCCAATCAAGTGGGCTGCTTTGACCTGGATGGTGTCAAGCTTCTTGAGTGTTGCTGGAGCTGCACCTATCTAGGCAGGTGGGGAGTATTCCATCACATTCCTGACTTGTGCCGTGTTGGTACTGGAGAGGTTTTAGGGAGTGAGGAGCTGAGTTACTCGCTGCAGTATTTCTAGACTCTGGTAGCCAGTGTATGTATATAGTAAGTCCATTTAAGTTTCTGGTAACCCCTCCCCAGAATTTTGATAATGGGGCTTCAGTGATGGTAATGCAATTCAATTCATAGGGTGGTATTTAAATTGTCTCTTTGTGGAGATGGTCACTGTCTGGTAATTGTGTGGTTGCATATGTTACTTGCCATTCCTCAACCCATTGTTTGCAAATCACAGTATATTGATCGTGAAAGTTAGGAGTGAGAGATACTCAATTGACATGAACATTTCACTACAGACAGAAATAGAGAAGGTAATATGTGTGAAGGGTTGGAACCATTTGTAGCACAAAGTCAAGATTAGAGTGGCGCTGGAAAAGCACAGCACATGAGGCAGCATCCGAGGAGCAGGGAAAAGCCCTTCATCAGATGTCGGTTTTCCTGCTTCTCGGACGCTGACTGACACACACACGCACGCACGCACACACACACACACTGACACTCCCCAAAGCTCTGAACTGTCCATGTGTGTGAAATAAGATAATGGTCCTCAAAATTCACATTTATATTTTACTGCTCACAAACTTTGCCTTATCCTGTTTGAATAAAAAAAAATAAACACATCTATCTAGCACCTTTCACTTCGACATGATACTTTGGAGCCAACTAGTTACTTTTCAAGTATAGACACTGTTGTTCTATAAACAAATGAGACATGTGGTTAAAGCTTGTGTCGTTGTTAAGAAATGAGGGTTGATTGGGAGGTGCTACAGGTAGGAGAACTATCAAAAGTAAGAAACATTTTCTTTAAATGAATGGACGAAGAAGGAATAAAATCTTTACATCTGCAAACTGGTGGAATATAACAGCAATATGTTGTAACTAGTACACCAACAGACCAAATAGGCTGGCACAAAGCAGCAGCAAAACCCTTTGTTCTTTTACCTTTGCTGTATAGTGGCACATTGGAAGAGTTCTGTTTTTTTCTTAAAGCTTCCAGCAAACTGAAAAACTAAAGTTCAAATAAAGTCTGATCTTTTGTTTTTTCATAACAACTTAATTTTCTTAAGAGTAATTGATATGTCACAGTTTCATTTCAAGATTTTCTAAGAAGAAAGTTGCAATGAATCACTTCTGAAAAATTTCAAAATAATCTTACATGTTTTTTTCAGCAGGTTGCATTATGCCTAATGATGTTAACCACATGACTGAGCAAACTGGGTTTTGTTAACGTAGTCATTTTATTCCAAACACACAGACGCACATAGATGAGGTCTGGGTCCCCTCAAGGCAAAGTACAGACCATCAATTTCCTCTGTCTGTACTTGGTAACCTTCTTCTGTGGCCTGCTCTGTCACCACTCCTGCCCCCAGATACCAGCAACTTCCTTCATTTCAACTCCGTGTTTATATCAAAAACAGTCTAATCTTAACAATGCTACATGGTGCACCACATTTTCTGGTGGAATGGTGCCAAGTATGCTATTATAACCTTTTAGTGCACTTTTCTGCAACAGAATGTCAAATTGGATTCCAAACCTCAGTATCCCAGATTAAAATGGCACTTTCCAACACCATTCATACATTTTGCCACTTCTTACAACAGGACGAATCCCTTATTCAGCATGTTTGGTCACACCAAACAACATAGTGACTCAGATAACCACTGTGGCAAACAGGCAGACAATGTATTGTCTCAGTCAGGCCAACACAATGTTGGACTGAAATGCACAATTCAAAAAGGGTGATGAAAGCTGATTCAATGGGAATTTTCAAATGGGAATGTGTAAATCCCTGCAAGATAAAGTTCTTTAGGGCTCTGGGGAAATAGCTGTTTGGCAATGAATGGGACAGCTGTTTCAAAGAGGCACGAAGTGGCAGATAACTACCTCCTATGTCGTATAATTCTATGGAACTCCGGCATATGAGAAAAGGACCTGGTGCATCTTGGAATCTATTCCCCCCTTTATTCAACAGAAAATTAATTTAATCATTCAATGTAAATGAATTATAAATAAAACACACAGCTATAATTTAGGAAGTAAATGCATAATTTGGTCTGCTGTTGTGCAGAATTTATATAGTCCCTTTGCAACAGAAAACCTTCCCAATGCGCTAGTACAGAGGATGACACATTCAACCTGTAGTCTGACAAGATGTAATTAAGCCATTTGATTGTATCCCTCAGTGCCCAACTTCCTAATCTTCTCTGTGCATGCATTCTTGGGTGGGTCTGTGGGGTGCTGGGGTGGGGGCACTTTTACAAAGTAATTCACAGCTGCATTTTGAATCTTTCAACTTCCAGCCTTTGGCCTCCCATTCAGTTGTCAATTTGCTCAACAACTCCCCGTTCTCCAATCTAACGCCTTTCTGCCCAGCAAAGACATAAAACAAATGGCTGAAAATTTGAAAAACACTACTGCAAACAGAAAATACTGGAAATAGGTGGTCAGCCAGCATGAAGGGAGAGAGGAAAATAGTGGAAGAGAGAACTGCTGAGAAAGATCATGGAAATATTAATTTTGTCTCTCTACCCACAGATGCTGCCCAACCTGCCAAGTATTTCCAGCTATTTTGTTTTTTTTGTTAATGCTGTAAATCTGTTGCCCTGATTTGTTCACCTAGCATGGTCCGATCTCTCAATGTTCGGAAGGCACAGTCATCCATATCCACTGCTACACGGCAACTTGAATGATCAATTATAACAAGTTAGACCACATTAAGTACTGTCAGATCGCACTCTGCTCTGTGAATACTATTCACAGAGAAATTCACCATTTTCAGTATCGATGGTTGAGCATCCACAACCCTCTTAAGTGAGAAGTGGTGCAAGGAATTCCTCAACTTGTGCTTCAGCTAACACTACCTGTTAGTAAAGCAATCATTTAATTTGCTACTATCTGTACACTTGTGTGTACGCAAAATGTGCCCCCCTATCAGCCTACAGACGAATGCTTTAGCACGAAGAGGGAGAAATCACAGCTAAGCAAGATCCCTGCAGTGTGGAAGCAGGCCATTCAGCCACCCCGTCCCTCTGAACAGCATCCCACTCAGACCCACCTCTGACCCTATCCTTGTAACTCTGCATTTCCCTTGGCGAAACCATCTAGCCTGCACATCCCTGGGCTATTTAGATTAGATTACAGTGTGGAAACAGGCCCTTCAGCCCAACAAGTCCACACTAACCCGCCGAAGCGTAACCCATCCAGACCCATTCCCCTAACACTACAGGCAATTTAGCCAGGCCAATTCACCTAACCTGCACATTTTTGGATTGTGGGAGAAATCCGGAGCACCCAGAGGAAACCCACGCAGACACGGGGAGAATGTGCAAACTCCACACAGAGAGTCACCTGAGGCGGGAATTGAACCCGGGTCTCTGGTGCTGTGAGGCAGCAGTGCTAACCACTATGCCACCGTGCCGCCCACTTGGGCAATCCACCTAATCTGCACATCTTTGGACTGTGGGATGAAACCGGAGGACCTGGAGGAAACCCAGGCAGACACGGGGACAATGTGTAAGCTTCACAGACAAACGCCTGAGGACGGAATCAAATCTGGGTCCCTGCCACTGCGAGGCAGCAGTGCTAACGACTGGGCCACCGTGCGGCCCTAAATGCTGGCCAACATGAGGATGTTGTCCTCATGTGCTCACCTACGTGCAAATATTCTTAACTAGAGGGCACAAAGCCCCTTTCTACTATAGAAACACTCAGATCAGTTTTACTGGCCTGTCGCTCTGACTGGAATGACTAATTCATCTGAGACCAAAGACTAAATCAGGGCCTACTCTGTTCAGTAATATGTTCAGAAGGATGTTCAATTAATTTTGTGCATTTAATGTTAGTCTTAGAATTATCTTTGACAAACAGAGTTGGAAACAAACCAAAATCCCTAATTTGTTCTGTAAAAATAAAGAAAAATCCTTTCATTTTAACACAACTCAAAACATTTCTCACACGGATAATTGCTTAGAGGTACAGCGAGCAATTGGATAGCTATTCACACTCAGCAAGATTCAATAAATAGCACTCAGATGAATGTTTAGTGAATTTATTTTCAATGGTAACAAAAACAGAAATTGTTAGAAAACCTCAACAGGTCTGTCAGCATCTGTGGAGAGAAATCAGAGTTAACATTTCAGGTCCAGTGACTCTCCCTCAGAATTGATGGTAACTGGGAAAAAGTTTTTTTTAATGCAGGGTGGGGACAGGGGGTAAGGAGTAAAGGATAGGTGGAGGGAGAGCCCAAAGAGAGGGAAAAACAATTGGACAGACAATGTAGTGAATAACAGGTAGTCTAGGAGCATGAGTAGCTGCTATTAATGGCTAACAATGTGTGTTATAGCAGACCATCTGATAACAAGGCCTGGTGTATAGGGGAAGGGGACAGTGTGGGGAAGGTGCTCAAGCCCCAGAATTGTTGAACTCAATATTGAGTTCAGACGTCCATAGGGCTCCCAAGCAGAAAATGAGGTGCTGTTTTTCCAGCTTGTGCTGACCTTCGCTGGAGTACTACAGCAAGCCTGAGACAGAGATGTTGGCCAGGGAACACAAGGATGTATTGAAATGGCAGGCAACAAAGCTCAGGGTCTTTTCTGTGATCAGAACGTAGGTGTTCTGCGAAGCAGTCATCCAGTCTAAGTGTCATTTCCCAAAAGTGGAGGAGACCACATTGTGAGCAGCAAATGCAGTCGACTAGATTGAGTGAAGTGCAGGTAATGGGTTGCTTCATGTGGGCAGGTGCGTTTGGGCCCTTAGATACTGAGGAGGGAGGAAGTAAATGGACAGGGGTTACACCTTCTGTGGTTGCAGGGGAAGGCACCACAGAGCTGTAGGAGCTGTGGGAGGAGTGTGGAGAGTGAAGGAGGAGTGGACCAGGGCATCCCAGACAGAACAGTCCTTGCTGAAGACTGATAGGGGAGGGGAGGGGAATAGAATATGTGTTTGGTGGTAGCATGCCATTTTACTTGCATTTCACTCAACCTAGTCTACTGCATTCGCTGCTTACAATGTGGTCTCCTCTACACTGGGGAAATGCAGCATTGAGTGGATGAATGCTTTGCAGAGCACTTACATTCTGACAGCAAAAGAAGACCCTGAGCTTCCAGTTATAGAGTCATAGAGTCATAGAGATGTACAGCACGGAAACAGACACTTCGGTCCAACCCATTCATGCCAACCAGATATCCCAACCCAATCTAGTCCCACCTGCCAGCACCTGACCCATATCCCTCCAAGCCCTTCCTATTCATATACCCATCCAAATGCCTCTTAAATGCTGCAATTGTACCAGCCTCCACCACACCCTCTGGCAGCTCATTCCATACACGTACCACCTTCTGCGTGAAAAAGTTGCCCCTTAGGACTCTTTTACAACTTTCCCCTCTTACCCTAAACCTATGCCCTCTAGTTCTGGACTCCCCGTCCCCAGGGAAAAGACTTTGCCTATTTATCCTATCCATGCCCCTCATAATATTGTAAACCTCTACAAGGTCACTCCTGAGCCTCCGACGCTCCAGGGAAAACAGCCCCAGCCTGTTCAGCCTCTCCCTTTAGCTCAAATCCTCCATCCTTGTAAATCTTTTCTGAACCCTTTCAAGTTTCACAACATCTTTCCAATAGGAAGGAGACGAGAATTGTATGCAATATTCCAACAGTGGCCTAACCAATGTCCGGTACAGCCACAACATGACCTCCCAACTCCTGGACTCAATACTCTGACCAATAAAGGAAAGCCGACCAAATGCCTTCTTCACTATCCTATTTACCTGTGACTCCACTTTCAAGGAGCTATGAACCTGCACTCCAAGGTCTCTTTGTTCAGCAGCACTCCCTAGGATCTTACCATTAAGTGCATGAGTCCTGCTAAGATTTGCTTTCCCAAAATGCAGCACCTCGCATTTATCTGAATTAAACTCCACCTGCCACTTCTCAGCACATTGGCCCATCTGGTCAAGATCCTGTTGTAATCTGAGGTAACCCTCTTCGCTGTCCACTACACCTCCAATTTTGGTGTCATCTGCAAACTTACTAACTGCAACTCTTATGCTCGCATCCTAATCATTTATGTAAATGACAAAAAGTAGAGGGCTCAGCACCGATCCTTGTGGCAGTCCACTGGTCACAGGCCTCCAGTCTGAAAAACAACCCTTCACCACCACCCTCTGTCTTCTACCTTTCAGCCAGTTCTATATCCAAATGGCTAGTTCTCCCTCTATTCCATGAGATCTAACTTTGCTAATCAGTCTCCCATGGGGAACCTTGTTGAACGCCTTACTGAAGTCCATATAGATCACATCTACTGCTCTGCCCTCATCAATCCTCTTTGTTACTTCTTCAAAAAACTCAATCAAGTTTGTGAGACATGATTTCCCACACACAAAGTCATGTTGACTATCCCTAATAGTCCTTGTCTTTCCAAATGTATGTACATCCTGTCCCTCAGGATTCCCTCCAACAACTTGCCCACCACCGAGCTCGAGCTCACCGGTCTGTAGTTCCCTGGCTTGTCTTTACCGCCCTTCTTATACAGTAGCACCACGTTTGCCAACCTCCAGTTTTCCGGCACCTCACCTGTGACTATTGATGATACAAATATCTCAGCAAGAGGCCCAGCAATCACTTCTCTAGCTTCCCACAGAGTTCTCAGGTACACCTGATCAGGTCCTGGAGACTTAGAACTTCAACTTTTAGATCTGGTCTATCCTTTTCCATCACTATCTTAAAACGAATAGAATTATGATCGCTGGCCCTAAAGTGCTCCCCCACTGACACCTCAGTCACCTGCTCTGCCTTATTT
Organism: Chiloscyllium plagiosum; assembly: GCF_037043375.1. Lineage (NCBI taxonomy): Eukaryota > Metazoa > Chordata > Chondrichthyes > Orectolobiformes > Hemiscylliidae > Chiloscyllium > Chiloscyllium plagiosum. The sequence goes on from NW_028270141.1 coordinate 137,637,444, forward strand.
CCCAAGAGTAGGTCACGTTTTCAACCTTCTCTAGTAGGTACATCCACATACTGAATCAGAAAATTGTCTTGTACACACTTAAGAAATTCCTCTCCATCTAAACCTTTAACACTATGGCAGTCCCAGTTAATGTTTTGAAAGTTAAAATCCCCTACCATAACTACCCTATTATTCTTACAGATAGCTGAGATCTCCTTACAAGTTTGTTTCTCAATTTTCGTCTGCCTATAGTGGGGTCTATAATACAATCCCAATAAGGTTATCATCCCTTTCTTATTTCTCAGTTCCACCCAAATATCTTCCTTGGATGTATTTCATGGAATATCCTCCCTCAGCACAGCTGTAATGCTATCCCTTATCAAAAATGCCACTCCTCCTCCTCTCTTGCCTCCCTTTCTATCCTTCCTGTAGCATTTGTATCCTGGAATATTAAGCTGCCAGTCCTGCCCATTCCTGAGCCAGGTTTCTGTAATTGCTATGACATCCCAGTCCCATGTTCCTAACCATGCCCTGAGTTCATCTGCCTTCCCTGTTAGGCCCCTTGCATTGAAATAAATGCAGTTTAATTTATCAGTCCTACCTTGTCCCTGCCTGCCCTAACTGTTTGACTCACTTCTGTTCTCAACTGTACCAGTCTCAGATTGATCTCTTTCCTCACTATCTCCCTGGGTCCCACCCCCCACCTTACTAGTTTAAATCCTCCTAAGCAGTTCTAGCAAATTTCCCTAACAATATATTCGTCCCCTTCCAACTTAGGTGCAATCCGTCCTTCTTGTACAAGTCACTTCTACCCCAAAAGAGATTCCAATGATCCAAAAATGTAAATCCTTCTCCCATACACCAGCTCCTCAGCCACGCATTCATCTGCTCTATCCTCCTATTCCTGCCCTCACTAGCTCGTAACACCTGGGAGTAAGTTGCCTGCCACTTCAACACACCACCATGTTTCCTGGCCAGCATCTCTGCCTCAGGCTTGCTGCAGTGCTCCAGTGAAAGTCAGCACAAGCTGGAAGGACAACACCTCATTTTCCGTTTGGGAACTGTAAAGCCTTCTGGACTCAATACTGACTTCAACAATTTTAGGGCTTGAACATCTTCCACATGTTCTCCCCCAATTCCACACACCAGGCCTGGTTCTCACATGGTCTATTACACACAAAACCCACTGTTAACCACTAACAGTCCCCATTAGCAGCTACTCATTCCCCCAGACTGACCGTTATCCACTTCTTTGTTTGTCCAACTGTCCTTCTCTCTGTTTGGGCTTTATCTCCACCTATTGTTTACTCCTTAAGCCCTCTCCCAACCTTATCTTCCGCATAAAAATCAACTTTTTCCAAGCTCCCATCAGTTCTTAAGAAGGGTCACTGCATCTGAAACATTAACACTGATTTCTCCTCAAGATGCTACCAGACCTGCTCAGTTTTTCTAGCTTTGTATTTTCAGTGGTGTTGGTCACCGTACTATAGGATGTACAGGCTTTGGAGAGGCTGCAGGAGAGGCTTGCCTGGATTGTATTGTATTAGCTGCAAGAAGAGGTTGGACAAACCTCTTATTTTCAGAAGAGCATCAGAGGCTAAGGGACAACTTGATATGAAATAAAGCATATAGAATTATGAGGGGCATGGATAGGGCGCATAGTCAGAGTCTTTTTCTCAGGGTAGAAATATCAAAACAATGAGAGATAGGTTTAAGGTGACAAGGGAGAGTTTAAAGAAGATGAGCGAGGAAAGGGTTTTTTTACACTAAGGGTAATAAGTGCTTGGAACTTGCTGCCAGGGAAGTTGGTAGAAACGAATACGACAGCAAAGTTTAAAAGCCATTTAGACAGACATGTGGCCAGTAAGGGAATAGTGGTATATGAGCCAAATACAGGCAGATGGGATTAGATTAGAATGGTACCATGGTCTGCACAAACATGGTGGGTCAAAGGGCCTGTTGTGTACTCTACTGTTCTATGTAAATGTTAAGCGGGGAACCAGATATATTCCTTGTACCTCTTCATAATGTTGTGAAATCTTTAGCAAACACCTCACACTACTTAATTAAACATCCCACTAAAGGGTCTCTAACTGTGTAGTACTTCTTCATTTTGGCAAAGCTGAGAACTTCAGCTGGGCTCAAGTCTAGGAAATAGTTTTCACATGCATTTTCACTGCACGCAGAAACTGCACTGTAGACAGCACGAAATATTCCACCTCTGCCTTACTGCTATCTTTTAATCTACCTTCTACTCTTCGACAGAACTCTGCATTGCTTATAAAGACTTTCCATGCCAACTCCGAATTTCTTTTGCCCCTTTACTGAAGATCTAAGGGTTTTATTTTTGCAAGCAGCGCAATTCTGAATGGGATGCAAAGCATGTTTGTTTAAAATAGCAACGGCACCCCACCTTAGAACCCTCAGAACAAAAACACCCAGATAACATATCAGATCTGATACAGTGCTCATATAGGCAGGATTCCCTCGCTTTGCCTACTCCTACACAGATTTTGGTTGTTACAAATGGTATTTAGTATCAAAAGAACACCAAATATGAGAGTTGAATGTGGTTTCTGGCTTTGTATCATCATCAGTGTAAGATGTATGTAGAGGACATACCATTTCATGAATTTACAACATTGACATTCATTTGTGATTGTGACCTACATGGAGTGAAAATATACTTTTCAAATGCTCAAAATTTTCAATAGCTGTTTCATACGCTTAAACAGCACATGCAAAGTAATGAAATTCCTGTCAGATGACAGCAGGAAACTGAATTATGCTTTGCTGAAAAACTCGAGCTCACAAATTCTCAAATGTCACTAGGTATCGGACTGCAAAATGATAACTATTATAGCACTCTATACAAATGATGTGGAGGTGCCAGATGTGGATGTGGACTATAACCTGGTATTGTGTGATTTTCAACTTTATACATATGCATCACAATGTCTAATATTCAGTCATATTAAGAATTTTGTCCCTGAATTAAATGTGCTAAAGCTAGTTTGAAAGGCCCTTGAAAAAGGGAGAATAAAGAAAACAAGAATTTGTTTTTTTGATACTGTCAATGCTGGAAGGTGTGTGGGCATGTACTAGTACATATGCGGGGGGGGGGGGGGGGTTCTAAGTGATGTGGCATGTTGCATTCGAATTGGATTCCACCTGCCCACCCCTCATTCTGAAACAAAGAACAGCTACCAGCAGTCTGATACTTATGGTAGCACAATATAGCAGGAGCCAATGCCATTAAAGTGGATGATATGGAATTATAGTAAAATCAAAACAACAGGGAAGAGGAGAAAATGTGGACAATTTTGGAAAAATGCACTAGCTGAAAGAGATGTAGATTCTATAGTAACTTCCACAAGGAATTCAAGAAATATGTGAAAAAGGTAAAAAGAAAGTAAGGGCCAGAAGGAAAGCACAAGGAATTAGTACAAATCGAGTAGCTCTTTCAAACAGCCATTATAAGCACAATGGATCAAAGAACTTCTTCTGTGCTGTCTAATCCAAGAATTCTAAGATGCATATTAAAATAAGAATGTTAGCCTATTTACAATGATGCTGATATATTTTACGAAGGAGCAAAAAGGATTTCTAAAATATTGCACAAAGGACTATTGTAGTGAGCAGTATGTACCTGTGCAATCTGATAATATCACAACGATCCTCAAAAAAAACAAGATTACTGTCATCAGGTCATACGTGGCTGTGTATTTGAATTGGAGTCAGGATTATATTTGGAAAACCACAAAGGAATCTTGCTAAACTATACTGCGTATGTATGCAGCATATATCAGATAACACCAGCCATTGAAGGTAGGACTAAGTATTAAAATTAAATCAGTTATTTAGATTTCAACTAGCACTTGACTGTAAAGTCAAAGCTTCCTTTGTCTCTACCAATTTGAAATGACCACGACACAAATGTAACCAAATAAAAGAAGAAAGAAAAAGATTTGTATTTACACAATGTCTTTCACATTTAACTGACAATGAAAGACCACAATGAAAGTATCAAACTGAGTTAATGCAATGTAAAGTGTGATGTGACAATGTTTTTGCAGGAAAGCCAGTCAGCAACCTTTGGTCTTCACTTAATGGTTAAGAAAAAAACACTGAAGAGGTAAATGGTCAGGGAATGGTACATAATTAGGGTATGAATTATCTTCAGGCAAGCCATCCCACTAGTGTGATGTTATATTGGCAGCATGTAGCACTGTGTTACTTCTGCTAATGTTTTCCATGACTGTTCAATCAGCTATAGCAGCTTAGCAGTAGAGTCCCAGTAGAAATTTCTCTTCTTGGACTTGCCAGATCTTAGCGCTCATTTGAAACAGTCCACTTTTACCATCCAAATAAATGCCATTAGAACACTGAATAAAACAACTGAGCTACTTTCCATACATGATTTCAGAACAACTTTATGTATTTTAATTTTACTAAAGTGCCAGGTTCTGAGCTTATTAAAAAATAATAGAAAGAAAATATCAGCATGCAAGCTAAGTGTTGCTCAAAATATTAGATACAGCTGCCAATTCATGGCTGTTTTGATAACTAAGCTTAGATGAGTAAAGTTGAAATTTTTCAAAAGTAATGAACAAAAAGGGCCCTAAACATGCTTGATAAGTTGTCTGTGTGTGTGTCATGGGATGAGGATTTGCCAAATGGGATAGTATGCAAATTTGTTAGAAGTGAATTGAACTTATTGTCACGTGTACCGAGACACACTGAAAAGCTTGTCTTGCGAGCAATACAGGCAGATCACAGAGTTAAATAGCATAGATAAGCAAATAATAGGTAAACAGTGGCAGAAACAAAAACACAGGTACAGGCGAATGCAAAGGTTTTCTGAGTCCATTCTGTATTCTAAACAACAGTAAGGTAGAAACTGTTTTGAAACCGGCTGGTGCGTGTGTTCAGGCTTCTGTACCTTCTCCCCAATGGTAGAGGTTGTAGAAAACAAAGGTGGAACGGATCTTTGAGAATGCTGGCAGCCTTTCCTTGACAGTGGGCCTGGTAGATGGATTCTATAAATGGGACGCTGGCCTTTGTGATTGTCCGGGCTGAGTTCACCACTCTCTGTAACTATCTCCAATCTTGAATGGTACAGTTTCCATACCAGGTACTGATACATCCAGACAGAATGCTCTCGATGGCGCACCTATAAAAGTTGGCAAAGGGTTTTCATTGTCATGCCAAATTTTCTCAGCTGCCTGAGGAAGAACAGACGTTGTTGGGCCTTTGTAACCAGTGCGTCCACATGAACAGTCCAAGAAAGCTTGTTATTGATGACCACTCCCAGGAGCTTGACACTCTCCACTCATTCCACCTCTGTGCTGTTTATGCGTAGGGGGAAAAAGTAACATCCTGCCAAAAGTCAATAATGAGTTCCTTGGTTTTGCCGGCATTGAGCTAGGTTGTTCTCAATGCACCATTTTTCCAGGTCTTCCACCTCCCGCCTATAGTCTGTTTCATCGCCATCTGAGATTCGACCAACTATGGTGGTGCCATCGGTGAAATTGTAAATGGCATTGGTCTGGTATTTGGTGACGCAGTCATGGGTATACAGTAAGTACAGCAGGGGGCTGAGTACGCACCCTTGGGGGGCTCCAGTGTTGTGTGTTGGTGAGGATGAAATATTGTCCCCAATCTTCACTGATTGTGGCCTGTGGATCAGGAAACCAAGGATCTAGTTGCAGAGAGTGAGGCTTAGCCTGAGATCACCAAAAGAAATGTGGATCTAGGGGATTTTGGAGGGAGACAATAAATGGACAAGATGAAATGGTTTACTGGGAATTTTGATATGGAGGGATGTATGACTTAACATCACTGACTGATCTATTATCTCTCTAGAGGCTGACAGGTCTACTGCCCGAAACGTCAATTCTCCTGCTCCTCGGATGATGTCTGACCTGCTGTGCTTTTCCAGCATCACACTCTCAACTGTAATCTCCAGCATTTGCAGTCCTCACTTTTGCCTAGGTCTAAAGTTATGTCCAGCTTTTAAATTTTTGATTTGGTTCTTATGCAATTTCATTACCATTTGCTTTTTTTAAAAATAAAATTATAATTTTGAAGTAAAAGAATGAAAAGATACTCAGGACACAGCCACAAACACATCATGCTGTGGAGGCTCAACATTTAAAAATCTATTTGTTCACAGGATCTGGGTACCACTGGTGAACAGGCATTTATTGTCCATCCCTTGAGAAGGTGGCGGTCAGCTACTTTCTTGAGCAACTACAGTCCATGTGATGTAGGCAAGTGATTCAGCAATACTGAAGGAACAGCAATATGTTTCCAAGTCAAGATGGTGAGCGACTGGGAGGACCACTTGCAGCTGAAGGTGTGCCTAAGCCATTAATGATACCAATGTCATAGGCAGAAAGGGGAAAGAGGTTCTGCTGAGGGAGAATGAGCAGCTAGGGGCCAAATTAAAAAGCAAAACAGAAATGGTAATAATCTCCACATTACTACCTGAGCCATGAGCTAGCTGGCACAGGGTCGACTGGATTAAAGTAAATACGTGGCTCAAAGATTGGTGTGGGAGAAACGAGTTTGAATTCATGGGTTGTTGGCACCCATATTGGGGAAGGAGGGAACTGTTCCGATGAATGGGCTCTACCTGAATCATACTGGAAACAGGGTTCTTGCAATCACATAACTATGGCTGTTTAACTTTGAACTAAATAGTTGGGGGATTGGTTCATTTGCATGGAAAATATTAGAGGTGGTTTGGGAAGGGGGCTCAGCAGAGTTTATTAAAGCTTCCAGAACAAGTAATAAGACAGAGAGCGGTCAGGAATCTAACTTCAGGGAGAATAGACAACTATGAGAAGGGGAGCAGTCAATGCAGCCGTACTGTTGTACTTAAATGCACACAGTACACAAAACAAGGTAAATGAGCTTGTTGCACTGATTGAAAATGGTCAGGTACAATGTTGTGGGTATGACAGAGACATGGCTGCAAGGGTATCAAGGTTGGGACTAAATATCCAAGGATACACGTCCTGTTGAAAGGGCAGATAGACAGGCAGATAGGCAGAGGGGGCGGGTTGCCCTCTTTGTAAGAAATAACATCAAATTAATAGCAACATGTGACATAGAGTTGGATGGCACACAATCTGTATGTATAGAGTTGAGGAACCATAAAGGAAACATATCCTCATGGGAGGTGTGTATGTGCCTCCTAGCAGTAGTCAGAATGTGGGGAAGAAAATAAATTAGAAGATAGAAAAGGCATGCAAGCAAGGCACTAATGCAATAATCATGGGGGACTTCAGTACGCAGGCAGCCTGGGAAAATCAGATTAGTGGTGGATCCCAGGAAAGGAATTTGTGGAATGTTTTTTTGGTTTTTTTTGGAGCAGGTGGTGATAGAGCCCACTAGGGAACAGACAATTTTGAATTCAGTAATGAGGAAGACTTGATTAGGGAGCTTAAGAACATAGAACAATACAGCGCAGAACAAGCCCTTCAGCCTCGATGTTGCGCCAACCTGTGAACTATTTTCAGCTCATCCCCCTACACTATCCAATCATCATCCATGTGCTTATCCAAGGATTGTTTAAATCTCCCTAATATGGCTGAGTTGACTACATTGGCAGGTAGGGCGTTCCATGCCCTTAGCATTCTCTGCGTAAAGAACCTGCCTCTGACATCTGTCTTAAATCTATCACTCCTCAATTTGTAGTATGCCCCCTCGTACAAGCTAAGGTGAATAAATTCCTTGGAGGCAGTCACCATTATATGATAGAATTCACCCTACAGTTTGAGAAGCTGGAATCTGATGTAACAGTATTATTATCGAGTAAAGGTAATTACAAAGACATGAGGGAAGAGCTGGCCTGAGTTGATTGGAAAAGGAGCCTGGCAGGGAAGATGGTGGAGCAACAACGAAAGGAGTTTCTGAGGGTAATTCAGGAGGCACAGCAGAAATTCATCTAAAGGAAGAATAACCATACTGAAGGAAGGATGATGTAACCATGACTGACAAGGGAAGTAAGGGACAGAATAAAGGCTAATGAGAGAGCATACAACATGATGAAGTTTAGCAGGAAGCTGGAAAATTGGGAAGGTTTTAAAAACCAGTAGAGGGCAACTAAAAAGCAATAAGGGAGAAAAAGCTGAAATATGAAAGAAAGGGCTAGATAGAAATATAAAAGAAGGTTGTAAGAGTTTTTCTAAATAAAAGTGAGAGAGGGACAAGCTTAAACTGCTGGAAAATGATCTTGGAGAAGTAGTATGGTCAACAAAGAAATGGCAGATGAACTCAATGGGTACTTTGCATCGGTTCTCAGGGTGGAAAATATCAGCAGCATACCAGAACATCAAGGTAGTCAAGGGACAGACATGAGTGGAGTGACTATCACTAAGGAGAAGGTGCTGAGGAAGCTGAAAAGTCTAAAGGTGGATAAATCACCCGGACCAGATGGACAAGATGCCAGAATCCTGAAGGAGTTAGCTGAGGGGATTGTAGAGACATCGGTGGTGATCTTGCAGGAATCACTGAAGTCAGAGAGGATCCGGGGACTGGAAAATGGCTCATGTATTACTCTAGTTTAAGAAGTGGGCAGGCAGGAGATAGGAAACTATCGACTGCTTAATCTGATGTTGATCATTGGTAAGATTTTCGAGTCCATTAGTAAGCATGAGATTTTGGAGTACTTGGAAGTGTTTGGAAAAATAGCTGAGTCAGTATGGCACTGTCAATGGGAGGTCATGCCTGACAAACCTGTTGGAATGCTCTGAAAAGGTAACCAGCAAGTTAGACAAAGGAGAGCCAGTGGATGTGATCTCTTTGGATGTCCAGAAGGCCTTTGACAAGGTGCCTCACAGGATGCTGCTAAGATATAAGCCATGGTATTAGGGGCAAGGTACTGGCACTGATAGAGGATTGTCTGACTGGCAGATGGCAGACAATAGAAATAAAGGGGTCTTTTTTTAGGTTGGCTAGTGGGGTTCCACAGGGCTCCATGTTGGGACCACAACTATTCACATAATACATTATGATCTGGACAAAGGAACTGAGGGCTTTGCTCCTAAGTTTGCAGATGTCAGAAAGATAGATGAAGGGGCAGGTAGTGTTGAGGAAGCAAAGAGGCTGCAGAAGGACTTAGACAGGCGAGGACAGTGGGCAAAGAAGTGGCGGATGATTTACATTGAGAAAATGTGAAGTTGTGCACTTTGGCAGGCAGAATATTTTTTAAATGAGGAAAGACTTTGGAAATCTGAGCACAGAGGGATTTGGGAGTACTAGTTCAGGATTGTCTTAAGGTTAACATTTAGGCTCAGTTGGCAATTAGGAAGGCAAATACAATATTAGCACTCATGTCAAGAAGGCTTGAGCAGAAATGTATTGCTGAGGCTGCATAAGGCCCTGGTCAGAATGCATTTGAAACATTGGAAGCAGTTTGGGCCCAAAGGAAGGTTGTGCTAGTATTTGAGGAGGTGCCGAGGAGGATTTACAAGAATGAGGTGCAGTTAAGGACTGCGACAGAGTCAACATGCAACATATGCGACAGAGTTTAGAAGTTTGGAGAAGGGGGCGTGTATCTGATTGAAACTTAGAGAATACTGAGAGTCCTGGATAGAGTGGACATGGAGGAGATGTTTCCACTTGTAGGAAAGACTAGGACCAACAGAACAGCTTCAAAATGAAGAACCGAGATGATGAGGAATTTATTCAGCCATCTAGCAAGCAACAATTTGATTGTAGATAGTCAACATGGTTTCATCAAGGGCAGGTCGTGTATCACAAACCTTATTGAGTTTTTAGAGAAGGTGACCAAGCATGTAGATGAGGGTCGGGCAGTTGACGTGGTGTACATGGACTTCAGTTCAGCCTTTGATAAGGTTGCACATATTAGGCTGTTGGAAAAAATGCAGAGGCATGGGATTGAAGAGGATTTAGCAGTTTGGATTAGAAACTGGCTTTCTGAAAGAAGGCTGCGAGTGGCAGTTGATAGAAAATATTCAATCTAGAGTCCGGTTACTAGTGATGTGCCACAACGATCTGTTTTGGGACCACTGCTGGTTGTCATTTTTAGAAATGACTTAGACACAGGCATTTACTAACTAGGGTTAGTAAATTTGCAGATGACACTAAAGTCGGTGGAGTAAAGGACAGTGTGGAAGAATGTTACAGGTTGCGAGGGACTTGGATAATCTGCAGAATTGAGCTGAGAGCTGGCAAATGGAGTTCAATGCAGCTAAATGTGAAGTGATTCACTTTGGGAAGAATAACAGGAAGGCAGAGTACTGGGTCAATGGAAAGGTTCTTGGGAGTGTGGATGTGTAGAGAGATTTTGGAGTCTATGTATATAGATCCCGGAAAGTTGGCACCCAGGTTGATAGTGCTTTTAAGAAGGCATACGGTGTGTTAGGTTTCATTGGTAGAGGGAATGAGTACCAGAGCCATAATGTCATGCTGCAACTATACAAAATGCTAATGCAGCCGCACTTGGAATATTGTGCACAGTTCTGGTCACCCCATTACAGGAAGGATGTGGAAGCATTGGAAAAGTTGCAGAGGAGATTTACCAGGATGTCGCCTGATCTGGAGGGAAGGTCTTACGAGGAAAGGCTGAGAGACCTGGCCTGTCCTCATTGGAAAGAAGAAGGTTAAGAGGGAATTTGATAGAGACATACAAGATGATCAGAGGATTAGATAGGATAGACACCGAAAGTCTTTTTTCTAGGATGATAACGTCAGCTCGTATGAGGGGGCATAAATCTATGACCCCTCAATTTGTAGTTAAGACAGATGTCAGAGGCAGGTTCTTTACTCAGAGAGTGGTAAGGGCATGGAATGCCCGACCTGCCAATGTAGTTAACTTGGCCACATTGGGGTGATTTAAACAATCCTTGGATAAGCACATGGATGATGATGGGATAGTGTAGAGGGATGAGCTTAGAATAGTTCACAGGTCAGCGCAACATCGAGGGCCGAAGGGCCTGTTCTGCACTGAATGGTTCTATGTTCTAAAGGATGGTTAATCTGTGGAACTCATTGCTGCAGAGGACTTTGAAGGCCAAGTCATTGAGTATATTTAAGATAGACATAGATAGGTTTTTCACTAGTAAGGGGATGTCAAGTTTCTTGTGTGCTGTTGGAACTGCACTCGAAGCACCTGAAGCATAATATATCACAAATATGTATCTTGTACATGGTGGACAGACTTGGCGGGCCAGTGGGTGAGTTACTCGCTGCAGAATTCCCACCCTCTAGCCTGCTCTTGTAGCCTCAGTATTTGTGTTTATGAGGCTGGTCCTCTTCAGTTTCTGGTCAATATAGTAAACTTGGTGTTATCCTGTGCTCTACCACCTCACATTTTCCAGCAACCAGAGTTGTCACTTTAACTGAAACTTGCAATAGCCGATTGGGGGCAGATGTTCGCAGGTAAAGGGATGGTTGAAAAATGGGAAGCCTTCAGAAAAGAGATAACAAGAGCCCACCAGAGACAGTATATGCTTGTTGGGGTGAAAGGAAAGGTTGGTAGGTATAGGGAATGCTGAATGACTAAAGAAGTTGAGGGTTTGGTTAAGAACAAGAAGGAAGCATATGTCAGGTATAGACAGGATAGATCGAGCGAATCCTTAGAAGAGTATAAAGGCAGTAGGAGTATACTTAAGAAGGAAATCAGGAGGGCAAAAAAGGGACATGAGATAGCTTTGGCAAATAGAGTTAAGGAGAATCCAAAGGGTTTTTACAAATACACTAAGGACAAAAGGGTAACTAGGTAGAGAATAGGCCCCCTCAAAGATTAGCAAGGCAGCCTTTGTGTGGAGCCGCAGGAGATGGGGCAGAAACGAGGACCAGAGGGGCAGCCGGGAAGAAAAGCAGTGAGTATAAATACTCACCCTTCGACGCCAACGGCCATTTTGAGTGCGAGCAGCAGCGGAGATAAGACGAATCCGGAAGACTGCAGCTATGGTAAGGCAGTCTTTAAAAAAAATTACTTACCGGTAGCGGACAGTGGTGTTTTCCCTTTCACAGAAGGAGCGGGAGCAGTGGGTGAAGTGACGAGGACGAGAGGGGCAGTCGGGAAGGAAAGCAGTGACCATATATATCAGCAAGGCGACTAAGCCTGCAGTAGTAGAGTCTCCCACCCGCCCTCCTCCTCTAACCTAGTTAATAAGGTAACATTCATTCTAAACTTCCTCTATTGAATATAAGTTTGTTCTTAATTTTATAGTAACTTGAACTAAGCTTTCTACTTTAGTACTGAGTGGGTGTTCAGATAAGTCGGGTATGGATGCCAGGGCAGTTGCTTGCTCCTCCTGCAGAATGTGGCAGGTGGGAGACATGGCACACGTCTCCACTGGCTACGTCGGTGGGAAGTGCACCCAACTCCAGCTCCTTGAAAACCGTGTTAGGGAATTGGAGCTGGAGCTGGATGAACTACGGATCATTCAGGAGGCTGAGGGGGTAATTGAGAGGAGTTACCGGGAGTTGGTCACTCCTAAGGCTCAGGACAAGGATAGATGGGGTTACAGTTAGGGGGAGGAAAGGGGACAGTCAGACAGTGCAGAGATCCCCTGTGGACATTCCGCTCAGCAATAAGTATACCGTTTTGGATACTGCTAGGGGGGGATGACCTACCAGAGGAAAGCCATAGCAGTCAGTTCTCTGGCACTGAGCCTGACACTGTGGCAAAGAAGGGAAGGGGGCAGAATAGAAAAGTACTCGTGGTAGGGGACTCGATAGTTAGGGGAATCGACAGGAGATTTTGTGGTCAGGATCGGGATTCCCGGAAGGTATGTTGCCTCCCTGGTGCCTACTGAGTCAGTATGGGTGGGAATTAGGAACAGCAAGGGAGCAGTCACCTCTTTAGGGTTGATGTTGAAACTTTATTGCTGGAACAGCACAGCAGGTCAGGCAGCATCCAGGGAACAGGAGATTCGACGTTTCGGGCACAGGCCGATCCATGGGTTGGCTATGGTAAAGGCACTATAGACATGTGGACGTCTCCGATCGGGTGTATAAGGTTCTAAAAGGGGAGGGCGAACAGCCAGAAATCCTGTTACATATTGGCACTAATGATATAGCCAGGAAAAGGATCGAAGATATAAAAAGTGATTTCAGGGAGTTAGGATGGAAGCTGCAAAGCAGGACGAACAGAGTAGTGTTCTCTAGTTTACTACTAAGATAGTGAGGCGAGGAACAGGGAGAGGGCGCAGCTTAATACGTGGCTGCGCAGCTGGTGTAGAAGGGAGGGCTTCAGTTATGTAGATAATTGGGATGCTTTCTGGGGAAGGTGGGACCTGTACAAAAAGGACGGGTTGCATCTGAACTGGAAGGGGACCAATGTCCTGGGTGGAAGTTTCGCACGAGTAGTTCGAGAGGGTTTAAACTTGTATGGCGGGGGCGGTGGGAACCTGATCTGTATTCCGGAGATGAGAGTTGATGCAGATGAGGCAGTAGCAAGAGGTAGACCAGCTAGTGGGAAGGATTTTCCTGGCAAGGAACCAAGGTATCAGTTAAAGTGTGTTTGCTTTAACGCAAGGAGTATCAGGAATAAAAGTGACGAACTTAGAGCATGGATCAGTACCTGGTGCTATGATGTTGTGGCCATAACATAGACATGGGTTTCTCAGGGGCAGGAATGGTTGCTGGATGTTCCAGGGTTTAGAGCATTTAAAAAGAATAGGGAGGGGGAAAAAGAGGAGGGGGTGTAGCACTGCTAATCAGAGAGGGTATCACAGCTACAGAAGCTTCCATTGCCAAGGAAGATCTGCCTACCGAGTCAGTATGGGTGGGAATTAGGAACAGCAAGGGAGCAGTCACCTCTTTAGGGTTGATCCATGGTAAAGGCACTATAGACATGTGGAGACTGTTTAAGGAAAAGTTGTTGCAAGTGATGAATAAATATGTCCCTCTGAGACAGGCAAGAAGTGGTAAGATAAAGGAACCTTGGATGACGAGAGCGGTGGAGCTTCTCGTCAAAGGGAAAAAGGTAGCTTACGTAAGGTGGAGGAAGTTAGGATCAAGCTCAGCTCTACAGGATTAAAGGTAGGCAAGGAAGAAGCTTAAAAATGATCTGAGGAGAGCCAGGAGGGGGCACGAAATAGGCTTGGCAGAACGGATTAGGGAGAACACAAAGGCATTTTACACTTATGTGAGGAATAAGAGAATGGTCAAAGAAAGAGTAGGCCCGATCAGGGATAGCATAGGGAATTTGTGTGTGGAGTCTGAGGAGGTAGGGGAAGCCCTAAATGAGTTTTTTGCTTCTGTATTTACGAAAGAAACGAACTTTGTAGTGAATGAAACCTTTGAAGAGCAGGTGTGCACGCTGAAATGGATAGAGATAGAGGAAGCTGATGTGCTGAAAATTTTGTCAAACATTAAGATTGACAAGTCACCAGGCCCGGACCAGATTTATCCTCGGCTGCTTTGGGAAATGAGAAATGCAATTGCTTCGCCACTTGCGAAGATCTTTTTATCCTCACTCTCCACTGGAGTCGTACCTGAGGACTGGAGAGAGGCAAATGTAATTCCTCTCTTCAAGAAAGGAAATAGGGAAATCCCCGGCAATTACAGACCAGTAAGTCTCACGTCTGTCGTCTGCAAGGTGTTAGAAAGGATTCTGAGGGATAGGATTTATGACCATCTGGAAGAGTATGGCTTGATTAAATGCAGTCAACACGGTTTTGTGAGGGGCAGGTCATGCCTCACAAACCTTATCAAGTTCTTTGAGGATGTGACTAGAAACGTTGATGAGGATCAAGCTGTGGATGTGGTGTATATGGACTTTAGCAAGTATTTGATAAGGTTCCCCATGGTAGGCTCATTCAGAAGGTCAGGCGAAATGGGATTCAGGGGAACATAGCTGTCTGGATACAGAATTGGCTGGCCAACAGAAGACAGCGAGTGGTAGTAGAAGGAAAATATTCTGCCTGGAAGTCTGTAGTGAGGACTCTGTCCTTGGGCCTCTATTGTTTGTAATTTTTATTAATGACTTGGATGAGGGGATTGAAGGATGGGTCAGCAAGTTTGCAGATGACACAAAGGTTGGAGGTGTCATTGACAGTATAGAGGGCTGTTGTAGGCTGCAGGGGGACATTGACAGGATGCAGAGATGGGCTGAGAGGTGGCAGATGGAGTTCAACCTGGATAAATGCGAGGTGATGCATTTTGGAAGGTCGAATTTGAAAGCTGAGTACAGGATTAAGGATAGGATTCTTGGTAGTGTGGAGGAACAGAGAGATCTTGGGGTGCAGGTACATAGATCCCTTAAAATGGCCACCCAAGTGGACAGGGTTGTTAAGAAAGCATATGGTGTTTTGGCTTTCATTAACAGGGGTATTGAGTTTAAGAGTCGTGAGATCTTGTTGCAGCTCTATAAGACTTTGGTTAGACCGCACTTGGAATACTGCGTCCAGTTCTGGTCGCCCTATTATAAGAAAGATGTGGATGCTTTGGTGCGGGTTCAGAGGAGGTTTACCAGGATGTTGCCTGGACTGGAGGGCTTATTTTTTAAGGAGAGGTTGACTGAGCTCGGACTTTTTTCATTGGAGAAAAGGAGGAGAAGAGGGGACCTAATTGAGGTATACAAGGTAATGAGAGGCATAGATAGAGTTGATAGCCAGAGACTATTTCCCAGGGCAGAAATGACTAACATGAGGGGTCATAGTTTTAAGCTGGTTGGAGGAAAGTATAGAGGGGATGTTAGAGGCGAGTTCTTTACACAGAGAGTTGTGAGAGCATGGAATGCGTTGCCAGCAGCAGTTGTGGAGGCAGGGTCATTGGGGACATTTAAGAGATTCCTCGACATACATATGGTCACAGAAATTTGAGAGTGCATACATGAGGATCAGTGGTCGGCACAACATCGTGGGCTGAAGGGCCTGTTCTGTGCTGTACTGTTCTATGTTCTATACTAAATCTGGCACAGTGGTTAGCACTGCTGCTTCACAGCGCCAGAGACCTGGGTTCAATTCCCGCCTCGGGCAACTGTCTGTGTGGAGTTTGCACAAAGATTACCTCAGATTACAACGGGATCAGTGTTTACCGTGGAAAAGGATATGGAAGATATAAAATGTAGAAAAGTATATCGTGACATCTTGAAAAATATCCATATTATAGAAGAGGAAGTGCTGGATGTCATGAAATACATAAAAGTGGATAAATGCCCAGGACCTGATCAGGTGTACCCTAGAACTCTGTGGGAAGCTAGGGAAGTGATTGCTGGGCCTCTTGCTGAGATATTTGTATCATCGATTGTTACAGGTGAGGTGCCAGAAGACTGATGGTTGGCTAACGTGATGCCACTGTTTAAGAAGGGCGGTAAAGACAAGCCAGGGAACTATAGACCTGTGAGCCTGACGTCAGTGGTGGGCAAGTTTAGAATTACATGTAGATTACTTACAGTGTGAAAACAGGCCCTTCGGCTCAACAAGTCCACACCGACCCGCCGAAGCGCAACCCACCCAGACCCATTCCCTTACATTTACCCCTGCACCTAACACTACGGGCAATTTAGCATGGCCAATTCACCTAACCTGCACACTTTTGGACTGTGGGAGGAAACTGGAGGAAACCCACACAGACATGGGGAGAATGTGCAAACTCCACACAGTCGGTCGCCTAAGGTGGGAATTGAACCCGGGTCTCTGGCGCTGTGAGGCAGCAGTGCTAACCACTGTGTTGGAGGGAATCCTAAGTGACAGGACAGACACATATTTGGAAAGGCCAGAACTGATTAGGGATAGTCAGCATGGCTTTGTGTTTGGGAAATCATATCTCAAAAACTTGATTGAGTTTTTATAGACAATAGACAATAGGTGCAGGAGTAGGCCATTCTGCCCTTCAAGCCTGCACCACCATTCATTAATGATCATGGCTGATCATCCTCAATCAGTATCCTGTTCCTGCCTTATCTCCATAGCCCTTGATTCCACTATCCTTGAGAGCTCTATCCAACTCTTTCTTAAACGAATACAGAGACTGGGCCTCCACTGCCTTCTGGGGCAGAGCATTCCACACAGCCACCACTCTCTGGGTGAAGAAGTTTCTCCTCATCTCTGTCCTAAATGGCCTACCCCTTATTTTTAAGCTGTGTACTCTGGTTCGGGACTCACCCATCAGCTGAAACATGTTTCCTGCCTCCACAGTGTCCAATCCTTTAATAATCTTATATATCTCAATCAGATCCCCTCTCAGTCTTCTAAACTCAAGGGTATACAAGCCCAGTCGCTCCAATCTTTCAAAATAAGATAGTCCCGCCATTCCAGGAATTGACCTCATGAACCTACGCTGTACTCCCTCAGTAGCCAGAATGTCTTTCCTCAAATTTGGAGATCAGAACTGCACACAATATTCCAGGCGCGGTCTCACCAGGGCCCTGTACAGCTGCAGAAGAACCTCTTTGCTTTTATACGCAATCCGTCTTGTTATGAAGGCCAGCATGCTATTAGCCTTCTTCACTACCTGCTGTACCTGCATGCTTGCCTTCATTGACTGGTGTACAAGAACACCCAGATCTCTTTGTACTGCCCCTTTACCTAACTTGACTCCATTTAGGTAGTAAGCTGCCTTCCTGTTCTTGCCACCAAAGTTGAATAACCATACATTTATCCACATTAAACTGCATCTGCCATGCATCTGTCCACTCACCTAACCTGTCCAGGTCACCCTGTAATCTCCTAACATCCTCATCACATTTCACACTGCCACCCAGCTTAATATCATCAGCAAATTTGCTAATGTTACTATTAATACCATCTTCTATATCATTAATATATATTGTAAAAAGCTGCGGTCCCAGCACTGATCCCTGCGGTACCCCACTGGTCACTGCCTGCCATTCTGAAAGGGAGCCGTTTATCACTACTCTTTGTTTCCTGTCAGCCAACCAATTTTCAATCCAAGTCAGTACTTTACCCCCAATACTATGCGCCCTAATTTTGCTCACTAACCTCCTATGTGGGACTTTATCAAAGGCTTTCTGAAAGTCCAGGTTCACTTCATCCACTGGATCTCCCTTGTTCATCTTTAGAGTTACATCCTCAAAAAATTTCAGAAGATTAGTCAAGATTTCCCCTTCATAAATCCATGCTGCCTCTGACTTTTCCTGTTACTGCTATCCTGTCGTAATTTCATCCTTTATAATTGACTCCAGCATCTTTCCCATCACTGAGGTCAGACTAACTGGTCTATAATTTCCTGCTTTCTCTCTCGCTCCTTTCTTAAAAAGTGGTACAACATTAGCCACCCTCCAATCCGCAGGAACTGATTCTGAATCTATCGAACTCTGGAAAATAATCATCAACGCACCCACGATTTCTAGAGCCACCTCCTTCAGTACCCTGGGATGTAGACCATCAGGCCCCGGGGACTTATCTTTTTTGAAGAAGTAGCAAAGAGAATTGATGAGGGCATAGCAGTAGACGTGATCTATATGGACTTCAGTAAGGCGTTCGACAAGGTTCCCCATAGGAGACTGGTTATCAAGGTTAGATCTCATGGAATACAGGGAGAGCTAGCCATTTGGATACAGAACTGGCTCAAATGTAGATGAGAGAGGGTGGTGATGGAAGGTTGTTTTTAAGACTGGAAGCCTGTGACCAGTACACTGCCACAGGGATCAGTGCTGGGTCCACTACTGTTCGTCATTTATATAAATGATTTGGATGTGAGCATAAGAGGCACAGTTAAGTTTGCAGATGACACCAAAATTGGAGGTGTAGTGGACAGTGAAAAAGGTTACCTCAGATTACAACAGGATCTGGACCAGATGGGCCAATGGGCTGAGAAGTGGCAGATGGAGTTTAATTTCAATAAATGCGAGGTGCTGCATTTTGGGAAAGCAAATCTTTGCAGGACCTATATACTTAATACCTATATATGGTCCTAGGGAGTGTTTCTGAACAAAGAGACCTTGGAGTGCAGGTTCATAGCTCCTTGAAAGTGGAGTCGCAGGTAGATAGGATAGTGAAGAAGGCATTTGGTATGCTTTCCTTTATTAGTCAGAGTACTGAATATAAGAGTTGGGAGGTCATGTTGTGGCTGTACAGGACATTAGTTAGGCCACTTTTGGAATACTGCTTGCAATTCTGGTCTCCTTCCTATCGGAAGGATGTTGTGAAACTTGAAAGAGTTCAGAAAAGATTTATAAGGATGTTGCCAGGGTTGGAGAATTTGAACTATAGGGAGTGGTTAAATACACTGGGGCTGTTTTCCCTGGAGCATCGGAGGCTGAGGGGTGACCTTATAGAGGTTTATAAAATCATGAGGAGTAAATAGGCAAGGTCTTTTTCCTGGGGTCATGGAGTCCACAACTAGAGTGCATAGGTTTAGGGTAAGAAGTGAAAGATATAAAAGAGACCTGAGGGGCAACATTTTCATGCAGAGAGTGATATGTGTATGGAATGAGCTGCCAGAGGAAGTGGTGGAGGCTGGTACAATTGCAACATTTAAAAGGCATCTGGATGGGTATATGAATAAGGGTTTGGAGGGACACTGACCAGGTGCTGGCAGGTGGGACCTGATTGGGTTGGGATATCTGGTTGGAGTTGGACCGAAGGCTCTGTTTCCATGTTGTACATCTCTATGACTCTATGTTCAGATAACGTATCATTTTTAGAAATAAACACGGTAAATTGTAAATCTCAGAAACTGTTCTTATGTTTTAAATTGAAATTTATTAAATTATTGGGTCAGTTCTGGTTATTGTGTGTGAACAAATAGGCACAGAGCTCACAGCAAATGTCAGTGAAACTGACAGCTTGGTTATTTTTTGAAGAGGTGGTTTGAAGTTCATGGTAGCAAGATTGTCTTCCGCTTTTGGAGGTTTTACTGCGATGCTCTGCTGTGCTGGGCCACTTCACTATCCAGCTGCTTGCCCTCTCTCAAACCTTAAAGTAGAAAGCAGCACCTTGTTTTTCATCTGAACTAATTATTTTTATTCACACAACAGAGGTGAGGATCACTGGCTGGGGTCAGCATTCATTGCTAATCCTTAGTTGCCCTCGAGAAGATGGTGATGAGTTGATCTCCTGAACCCCTGGAATCTATTTGGTGCAGGTAGATTGACATAGCTTTTAGGAAGGGAGTTCTACAAGTTTGACTGAGAGAGTAGTGTGGAGGGGAATGTGTAGTTGGTGGCGTTCCCATGTATCTTCTACCCTTGTCCTTCTAGACGGTGGTAACCGTGGGTTTGGAAGGTACTGTCTCAGGAACAACCTACTGAATATTGTTGACTAATTGCCAACACACATTCATCAATCATGCTCAATAACAAAATTTTAACTGTAGGAAGCACCCAAGATGTTGAAAGTGGAGGATTCAGTGATGCTAATGCCACTGGATGTCAAGGGGAAACAGTTAGATCCTCTCTTGTTGGCATTGGTGCAGGTAGATTGACATGGCTGTTAGGAAGGGAGTTCTACAAATTTGACTGAGAGAGTAGTGTGGAGGGGAATGTGTAGTTGGTCCATCTGCGGCAAGTAACATTGGCACCACACATCAACACAGATCTGAATGTTGTCCAGGTCATACTGCGCAAAAACGTGGGCTGTTTCAGCATCTGAGGTGTTATGAATAGTGTTGAACATTGATGATTGCACAATGAACATTCCCACTTCAACCTTATGATGGAGGGAAGGTCATTAATGAAGCAATGGAAGATGGTTGATCCTACACTGGTGAATTCCTGCCATGATGGCCTTGGGCAAAGGTAATTGAGCTTAAACAGCCACCACCACCTTCCTTTGTGCTCAATATGTCTTCAACCATTGGAGCATTTTCACTCAATGTCCACTGATCCCACTGTCTAAAGCTCCTTGATTCAGTACTTGTTCAAATGCTGCCTTGATATCAAGGGCAGTTGCTGTGATCTCACCACAAGTTCAGCTCTTTTGCCAAGTTTGAACTTAGGCAGTAGGGAACTCAGGACCCAAACTGAGGTGATTACTGAGCAGGTACTGCTTGAAATCACAGTTGATGATCCCTTCCTTCAGGTTCATTGACGATTGAAAGTAGACTGATCGGACAGAAATGAGGATTTTTGTGGTACAATGGTAGGGTCTCTACATCTGAGTCAGGAAGTCTGGGTTTAAGTCCCCTCTTCTCCAGAGGTGTGTTACAACACATCGAAACAAGTTGATTCAAAAATAGAGGGCAGTGTTCTGCTGGGTTGCATCTGATATGCTTTTTGGGGAGTGGGGATACCTGGACAATTTTCCACATTGGAGAAAGTGAGGACTGCAGATGCTGGAGATCAGAGCTGAAAAATGTGTTGCTGGAAAAGCGCAGCAGGTCAGGCAGCATCCAAGGAGCAGGAGAATCGACGTTTCGGGCATAAGCCCTTCTTCAGGAATCATTCTGGTTTCCTCCCACTGTCAAAAGACACGCAGGTTAAGTGGATTTGGCAATGCTAAATATTGACCTTCTCTATCCACGGATACATAGCTAAGTGAATGGTGATATATAGCTAAGCATGGTGAATGGGGTCATGGGAAGGGGGCATGTGGCTGGGTGGGATGTTGTTTGGAGGGTCAGTGCAGAGATGATGGGCCAAATAGCCTCTGTCTACACTGTAGGAGTTCTATGATAATCAAACTGACTGAAGACTGGCAACTGTGATGCTAAAGGCCTCAGGAGAAAGCTAAGGTGAATCATCCTCTTGGCACTTGTAGCTAAAAATGGTTGCAAATGGTTCAGCCATGTCTTTTCCATTGATGCACCAGGCTCACTCATCTTTTATGATGGGGATATTTGTGTAGTCTCCTCTTCCTATTAGTTATTTAATTGTTTACCACCATTCTTGACTGGATGTATAGGACGTCAGAGCATAGAACTGATCCATTAGTTGAGGAATCATTTAGCTTTACCACTTGCTGCTCACACTATTTTGACAGTCGAAAAGTGTGGCGCTGGAAAAGCACAGCAGGTCAGGCAGCATCCAAGCAGCAGGAGAGTCGACATTTTGGGCATAAGCTCTTCATCAGGAAAACTTCGACTCTCCTGCTCCTCAGATGCTGCCTGACCCTCTGTGTTTTTCCACACCACACTTTTCGAATCTGACTCTCCAGCATCCACAGTCCGCACTTTCGCTCAGACACTATTTTGGCACACAAGTAGTCCTGATTTGTAGTTTCACCTGGTTTTTAGATATGCCTTCGTGCTGCTCCTGGCTTGTTCTCCTACACTCTTCACTTAACTAGAACTCAAGCTTATGGTAGGATTGGGAATATATGAGGCCCTGAGGTCACAGATTGTGTTGAATACATTTCTGCTGCTTCCAACGGCCATCAGTGGCTCATGGATCACCAGTTGGGTTGCTAGATCTGCTCAAAAGTTTTCAATTAACAAAATGGAAGGGCAACCTCAATGTGAAAATGGGACTTCATCTTCACAAGGACTGTACATGATTACACTTACTAATATGGTCATGGACAAGTGCATTTGTGACAGGTACATCGATGATAACATGGTCAAGTACGTTTTACTCTCTTGTTGGCTCAGGTGCTAATAACAGATCTAGCGGATGTTTTATTGGTCAGTTCAGTCAGTAGTGGTGCTGCATAGCCACTCCTGGTATTGGATACCAACCATCTTCAATTTGTGCTCAAGATTTAGGAGTACTCATTAAGTGGGTGAAGTGGGGAAATGCCAGGTGGTGTCTTTGCCCATGTTAGATCCGACACCATGAAAATGTCCCAAGGCAATTACCTCCTGACCGTGTACCACAATCTCTGATATGGACTGGACATACCAAGGAATGGTGATGGTGATGCACACTTCTGTGACTGTGTCAGGTTGTTACTCGACTAGTCTATGCAGTCGACCAGTACGTTATTCTAGTAGTGGTACCTGTGCACAACAGTGTCTCATTTTTAGGATTTGTTAACTTGTTTGTGGTTCATAATTCTGCTTTGTGGGCAGAATATGGAGTTTCTCCCTAGAAATGATGACACTTGCTCAAGCAATACAGACTCACTTCCAAATGAAACTGTTAGAATTTCAATTGAGGCGGCTCAAAATTGAACCGCTCTTGGCGCATTCCCTTGTTTCAGGTTGTCGATAAATACCAAAACTTATCCAGCTTTTCAAAAGGAATCTGGCCCTCAAAGGATTATCTAATGTACCAAAAGAATACAACAGTACACAGTAACATGTTGATTATTTTTCTGTCTTGGCATGAAGACCATAACTAGGCTTATACTTTTCTAAAGATTGACATGAAACATAGCAAAGGTAGCTTCTAATTAATTACCCAAACAAATCAATATTCCTCAGCATTTTTCTGAGAAAGGTTTATCTTTCTACTTTTGACCAATGTGAATTACTAGTGTCTGGGTTTCAGGCTGACAATTACCAGTCTAATACTACACTGCTGAAGTGCAAACCTGCTTTGATGCATTGCTTGATTAATTTGATGACAGGAATTTCTTAAGGGGCTGTCCCCAGTCAACCACTATATAGTGTTGTTTCCTTTATAAAGTTGGTTTTCCTGCGTTTCAGTGTGACTGAGTGCAAGATGTAAAATTTGCCTTCTTATGTGTTTTTTGGCAATGTCCATGATCTTAAATGGAAAATTGTTCAGGTAAATCTTGTTCACTGGAGCAGGACAAATCTAATCATCACCCCATCAAAATCCAAATTATCGCCTCATCAACCTACTCTCAATCACTAACAAAGTAATGGAAGGTGTTGTTGACTGATATTAGGCAGCACTTAGCAATAACTGATGCTCAGTTTAGGTTACACCAGGGCCACTGTGCTCCAGATCTCATTACAAGTAAATGTAGTTGAAACATGCACAAGAGAGCTGTATTAGAGAGGTTAGATAAGCGTGGCTGCTTTGGCATCAAGGTCACATTTCACAAAGTGGGGGCGGGTGATGCATCAAGGAGCCCTAGTAAGATCAGGGGGGTAACAATCTATTGGCTGGAATCATAGCTTGCACAAAACCCAAGTTCTTATCTCATCTCCAGAGCACAACTGGGCAACAGTGCACATTACCACAAGAACCCTCATTCCTATTTCTGTTTATTACTGTACAAACCACAAATCAATTTCAGTAGCTACATCATAGATTGAGGGACATTTCATCCTCATGCCTCCCTACATATGACCTCCTGACATCCCCACAATCCATTGTTCTTTCTTCCAGGCAATGACCCTTTTATTTTTGTATACAGCCCTATATCATACAATCAGACAGGAAATGCTAGCACAATAGGATCACCTTTTCCTAATTATTTTGTCCAAACCAACTCTCCTGTCTGTGTTTTACTCCACAGTGGAAAGCCAGCAAGAACCTTGTTCATCGAGTTAGATGCATCATTCCATCCATGGTTAAATTTTCAAGTAATTTGAAAATATGAGCTGGATTGATTAATTATTTTTGGAGCATTTGGAAGTGGAGGTTTGGGGTTTTGAAAGAAAGAGATAGAGATGGGGGGGGGGGGAGAGAGATACAGAGATAGAGACAGAGAGACAGTCAGAGAGACAGAGACAGAGACCGAGACTGACAGTGGAGGGATGAGAAAGAGAGAGAGAGAAAGAGAGAGATGGAGACAGAGAAAATAGCTCTACAGCCATGCCAGATGTCTGCCTTGACCAATATTGACAGCTTCTAACCAGAAATTATTGAATAATTTGGAGATTCTCTGGACCCTCCCTTTTCTGAACTGATTCATTTGCCAATGTGGCTGGACGACACTCACTGGGTTGTATTGTAGTTTTGGGAGAGGTCACAAACTAATTCAGCACAAACTAAAAATTCAACCTGGGAACAAGATGTGTGGCTCAAAATCAAATCTTACAGTGTGTTCGTGCAATGAGTTATCACCACTGTTTTAAGCAAAGCAACATTTTTTTTTAATCCTCCATGTATGCTGACAGACCATAAAATACGAGGTAAAAACAATGACTGCAGATGCTGGAAACCAGATTCTGGATTAGTGGTGCTGGAAGAGCACAGCAGTTCAGGCAGCACCCAAGGAGCTTCGAAATCGACGTTTCGGGCAAAAGCCCTGCATCAGGAATAAAGGCAGTGAGCCTGGAGCGTGGACACTTCAGGCTCACTGCCTTTATTCCTGATGAAGGGCTTTTGCCCGAAACGTCGATTTCGAAGGTCCTTGGATGCTGCCTGAACTGCTGTGCTCTTCCAGCACCACTAATCCAGACCATAAAATACTTCCAGCCTATCAATATGATTATTAATTTCACAGTTTTGCAATAAAGATTAATTGAGAACATGCATCAAATGAGAATTGTAATCTTAAAATGATGTTTTTTGCTACAGTTATAAAATAGTCAATGGAAAATTGTGCAAGACATAGTGTATCCCTAAAGAATTAGACAATGACTTTGAACTTTTGTATTTGGTTATAAACATCCTCTCTTAGTTGCTGTATGGTTTACAAGGCCTTTAGAATTCAAAACATATGTGGCTAGCAACAACCTACAAGACAAATTACAACTGTAGCTCTATACCACAAGACTCCACACCTGCACTGTCTCTGCCATTTTGTTTTCTTTAAAAATATTTAAAGTTTTAAAATAAAACAGACACAACTGAAGAAGTTAAATCTTCTTGAAAAACTGCCTGCAATTTCAAACTTATTCAAATGCATTTCCATGGTGCAGAGTAACAATTAGCTCTCAATGCATTAAACTAATTGAGCTAACATTCAGTGGTTGCAACGGCATAGTTTGGTTTGGTATAACAATATATCGCTTTTCATAACTTATAAAAGATTCAAAAGAACTTGTACCTCACCTCATCTCAAAATTTCTTCACTTATATGACTCACTTTGAGTTATACTTACTGTTGCATAAGGCTATATGGCAGTAATTTTGAACACAGCAAGCATTCACAAACAGCTATGGAAAGGCTATTAAATTTGCTCATAATCTGGTGATATTAACTGAGAGAGAGGTACCAGGATATTTCTTCCAGGTTCTGCCACAATGTCACCAACACTCATCAGAACCACTGGAACAAATAAACCAGCATTCACAGTTTTCAAAAGCAGTGGTCAGACAATCCGGTCAACTGTCCATAATAAATTGGAAGATCAGCTGGTTGCCAAATTAACTGGAAGTAACAATGCTTACTCAGATGTGAAAGTGATTACCTTCTTACAAGGTGACACCGATTAATGTTCACATTCTGCTGCTCTTTTCTCTGCTATGAACCGTTTTCTGAAACCACCTACCCTCTCTCCGTCAGTCTCACCTCTAACAGTAAGTTTGAGAAGCTTTTGGACTCTCAGGACAGAGATCATCCATTCTATAGCCCCTGCCAATTTTCCACATCCCCCATCCTGTTTCCCCAACCCTTTGAAACAAACTTTCCTTGTATTGAATTCATGTCTATCTCCAAATTCTAACACAATTCTTGCACAACTCGCTCTGACCCCAGTTTGTCCCAAAGGCTCATTTTCTTAGCCCGATATTCTATTCTAACCAAATAATTCACCACTCAAATTCCTCTTTGTGAACTCCTATAGTTAACTGTTCCCTTTGCTCAGAAGAGGAAAGATTGGAGAAGTTGGGGTTGTGTTCTTTGGGGAGGAGGAGGCAAAGAGGAGATTTTTTTAAAATCATGAGGGGTCTGGACAGAGTGAGGGATAGAAAGAAACTGCTTCCACTCATAAACGTGCTGAGAAACAAATGAGAAAAAAAACGTTCACGCAATGATTAATTACACTTTGGAACAACTGCCTGAAAGTGTGGTGGAGACAGGTTCAATCATGGTATTCAAGAGGGAATTGGATGCTTATTTCTATAGAAATAATGTGCAGGGTTACAGGAAAAAGGCAGGAGAAGTTAAAATTAAATTAAAATACTCAGAGCCAGTGCAGTCACAATGGGCCAATGGCCTCTCTCTCCACTGTAATAATTCTGTGATACCACCCTGTCCCACATCCAAACCTGCAAACATCATGCCCCCATCAGCTGTGGTTCGGCTGATCACATGCCTTGCCTGAATCAAAAGGTTCTGGCTTGAACACCCACTACAGGGTTCCAACAGAAAAATCAAGTCCGATGTTCTGACTGAGGTGCTGTCTTTCGGCTAGGATGTTAAAACAAAGTCTCATCTGTCTGTCTGAGGTGAGCGTTAAAGATTCCATAGCACTGTAACAGAATCATTACAGTGCAGCATGAAACCATTCAGAAAAGTGTCTCTCTGCATGAGCATTCCTGTGTTTGCCTTCTCCCTCTAACTGTGCATTTGTTCATTTTCAAAATTCCCTTCTGAATCCTACAACTGAACCTGACTCCACCACTCTTTCAGGCAGGGCAATCTTGAGCCTAACCATTCACAGCCGTGAATGTCTTTTCACCAATATCATAATTGCTCTGTCAACCAATTACTCCTAAATCTGTGCCCGAGAATTCTTGATTGTTTCATGAGCAGGGAACAGCTTCTCTCAATTGACTTTGCCCAGACCCCTCATGGTCCCTGTCTAATATCTCTTTCGCACCTTATCTCAGCCTTGTTTCTCCCTGGAAAGCAGTCCTGACGTTCTCAAACTATTTCGAAGATGCTTCATGGAGTCACTTGCTACACAGAAATAAATCAAAGAATTGAGGATTCTGAAGATTTGGAACAAAAGCAGAAATTACTGGAGAAACTCAGCAGGTTTGGCAGCATCAGTAGAGAGAAAACAGAGGGATTTCAAGTATGGGGACCTTTCTTCGAACACAGGTGCAGGAAGAAACCTTCAAGGTCTCTAATACTAAAAGGAGACCAGGAACCTGCTTGATCTCAGGCAGAAAATGTGCATCTGTACTCCGTCATAAATGATATGCCACAATCTGCAAAGTAGAGGCAAGGGTCAGCAGACAGGTTTGCCAGAACCCCTCAATAAGCTGAAACAAAAGATGGAAGAGTCCGTCTACATTCTCACTGCTGTGGAGGCTCCAGCATGCACGTGCACATGTGGGTATATCCACAGTAACACTGGGTTGCCTTGGGAGACCCAGGTCCAGCAGAATGCTCAGTGGCTGCTAGATTTGCAAACAGACAAGCGCTCCATCGCTTGGGCATGATGAGTCAGCATCAATGACAAAGAGAGAATGAGAGAACGAGAGAACGAGAGAACGAGAGAACGAGAGAGAGAGAGAGAGAGAGAGAGAGAGAGAGAGAGAGAGAGACCTCATTCCAAGTGCTTTTACTTCTTAAGGAGCCACCAGATTCCCAAATGGAGGAAGAGGTACAAGACAGGTACCTGAGCAACTTAAATCAGACGCCAGCCATACCCTTCCCTCCATCTTCCCTCTGCCAGTGACCACATTGCCTTTAGCAACGCAGACTAAGGAAAATGATCCTAAAACCCTAGAAGATGCCTGACAAAGTCATTAGGCATATCGGTCAGCAGACTCCCTCCACCTACAGAGGTTGCAGACTGCAATTAGACGTAATGGGAGGGAGAGCAAAGAAAATCTTCTGAGGGCATATCAGTAACACAGGAGTTCAATTGTTGTACAGAATAAGCAGTTTTGAACATGTATATTCACTGCAAGTGTTCTAACGTGTATTGCTATTTTATTGTCCTGACAGGACCAGAGAAAGTTCTGCAAAGTAAAAGATGTGGACCACTTATTCCCAATGCTGCACTTCAACAATTACACCTTGCCTCATCTCTCAATCAGCAAAGTTAATATCTCAAGATCAGCTCATCTATCAGGGGTAGATGGACGGATGAGCGCGCGCGGGCACACACACACAACCCCATGGGAGGAATGGCCGAACCTATCACATATCCACCATATATACAGTAGAGCTTCCTAAGCGTGTTCTGCACTGTGAACCCATTTTACAGCTTGAAAACCATCACAACTCTCTGGGAGAGAGGAGGAATGTTTTGTTGCATCTGTACAGGGCTTCGGTAAGATTGTGCTGGTGTAGTCTGTGCAGTTTTGGTCTCCTTACCTAAAGAAAGATGTTCTGGCTTTAGAGGGAGTGCAACAAAGATCTACAAGATTGACGTCTGGAATGACAGGATTGATATATAAAGAGAGACTGGATCAGTGAGCACTATATTCACTGGAGTTTAGAAGAACAAAATCCCACTGAACCTATAAAATTCTTACAGGACTGGACCGGGAACATCACATCGGTAGCAGAAAAGGCAGCAAAAGCCGTATAATCACCTGGACTGAAGGCAGAGGAGCACTACGTTTATAAAGTGTTGAGTATCTCAATTGGGAAGCAGTTAGGAACGAGAAATTAATTCCGGCAAGTAGGGTAATTAATGAGATGCATATGCATTCATATAGGTTTCTGACCACTTGATGGTGAGGAAGTGTTCTCATCATCTAAAGATAGAGGACTTCATTATGAATGTTTAACAAGAATCTGATTTTTGGAAAGTTGTCCAATTAACCCCACTTCACGACCACATGGAGTGGAAAATCATAGTCTATTTTTCAAAAGTACTTCACTGGTTGTAAAATGCTTTGGAACATCCTGAAATCAGGAAACGTGTCGCATAAATTCAAGTTGTATTCTTTTTCACATTCCGAGCCTTACTCACTTTATCAATGAAATTCTCTCTGCAGTTTTATGCTCCCATTTACACTATTTAATCAACAATCTTTGTGTAATTGGTAAACTTAGATTGAGCAGGCTGTCTTATGAGGACAGGAAGGACAGGCAGTGCTTGTCTTTGGAGTTTGGAAAGGTGATTTGATTGATGTTGCTAAGATGACGAATGGTCTTAAATAGGTGATGCTTAAAGGATGTTTCCTCTTATGGGTCAGTCCAGAATGAGGGGCACTGCTTTGAAATTAAGGGTCACCTTTTCAGGACAGAGATAAGAATTATTTTCCACAGCAGGTTGAGAGATCTTGGAACCATCTAAGAAGGTGATGGAGACAAAGTAATTCAATATTTTTAAGATTTTGTGTTAGACAGTGGAATCAAAGGTTATTAGGGCAGAGATAATCTTCCACTATCTTGCTTATCAAGAATCCATCAACCTCTGCCTTAAATTTATTCAAAGACTATGCTAACATCGCATTTTTGAGTAAGAGTTTCAAAGACTCTCAATCATAGATAGTCATAGTCATAGAGATGCACAGCATGGAAACAGACCCTTCGGTCCAACTTGTCCATGCCAACCAGACATCCAAGCCAATCCTGGCCCACATCCCTCCAAACTCCTTCCATTCATACACAAATGCCGATGCCTTTTACATGTAGTCCTCAGGAAATATTTTGTCTCATTTCTTTCTCTCAAATAGGCATCCTCCATGTTTTAAAGTGACCCCAAGTTTTAGATACTCCCACAAGAGGGAAAATCCTCCCTGCATCCATCCTAACAAGACCCTACAGGATTTTTAATGCTTCAGTCAAGTCGCTTTTACTCTTCAAAGTTTGTGAGAAGATTTGTAGCTCGGGTGCTCGTTGCTGTGGTTCTGTTCGCCAAGCTGGAAGTTTTTGTTGCAAACGTTTCGTCCCCTGTCTAGGTGACATCCTCAGTGCTTGGGAGCCTCCTGTGAAGCGCTTCTGTGGGGTTTCCTCCGGCATTTATAGTGGCCTGTCACTGCCGCTTCCGGTTGTCAGTTTCAGCTGTCTGCTGTATTGGTCGGTATATTGGGTCCAGGTCTATGTGTTTGTTGATGGAGTTTGTGGATGAGTGCCATGCTTCTAGGAATTCCCTAGCTGTTCTTTGTTTCGCTTGCCCTATAATGGTAGTGTTGTCCCAGTCAAATTCATGTTGCTTGTCATCTGCGTGTGTGGCTACTAGGGATAGCTGGTCGTGTCGTTTCGTGGCTAGTTGATGTTCGTGGATGCGGATTGTTAGCTGTCTTCCTGTTTGTCCTATATAGTGTTTTGTGCAGTCCTTGCATGGGATTTTGTACACTACATTAGTTTTGCTCATGCTGGGTATCGGGTCCTTCGTTCTGGTGAGTTGTTGTCTGAGGGTGGCTGTTGGTTTGTGTGCTGTTATAAGTCCTAGTGGTCGCAGTAGTCTGGCTGTCATTTCAGAAATGTTCTTGATGTATGGTAGTGTGGCTAGTCCTTTGGGTTGCGGCATGTCCTCGTTCTGTTGTCTTTCTCTTAGGCATCTGTTGATGAAATTACGAGGATATCCGTTTTTGGCAAATACCTTGTATAGGTGTTCCTCTTCCTCTCTTTGCAGTTCTGGTGTGCTGCAGTGTGTTGTGGCCCTTTTGAATAGTGTCTTGATGCAACTTCGTTTGTGTGTACTGGGGTGGTTGCTTTCATAGTTCAGGACTTGGTCTGTGTGTGTGGCTTTCCTGTGTACCTTAGTGGTGAATTCTCCGTTTGGTGTTCTCTGTACCCTCACGTCTAGGAATGGGAGTTGGTTGTCCTTTTATTCCTCTCTCGTGAATTGGATTCCTGTGAGTGTGGATTTGATGATCTGGTGTGTATTCTCTATTTCCGTGTTTTTAATGATTACAAAGGTGTCATCAACGTATCTGACCCAGAGTTTGGGTTGAATTTGTGGGAAGACTGTTTGTTCTAACTTTTGCATTACTGCTTCTGCTATGAGTCCCGAGATCGGTGAGCCCATGGGTGTTCCGTTGATTTGTTCGTATATCTGGTTGTTGAATGTGAAATGTGTTGTGAGGCACAAGTCCAGTAATTTAAGTATGCCGTATTTGTTGATGGGTTCAACGTCCTGTTGTCTGTTATGTCTGTTCAGCAGGTTGGCTATTGTTTCTCTGGCTAGGGCTTTGTCAATAGAGGTGAACAGTGCCGTTACGTCGAATGAGACCATGGTTTCTTCCTTGTCTATGTGTATATTTCTGATGATGTCCAAGAATTCCTGTGTTGATTGTATAGAGTGCCTGGATCCGCTGATCAGGTGTTTCAGTTTCTGCTGTAGTTCTTTACTACAACAGAAACGAGGACATGCCGCAACCCAAAGGACTAGCCACACTACCATACATCAAGAACATCTCTGAAATGACAGCCAGACTACTGCAACCACTAGGACTTACAACAGCACATAAACCAACAGCAACTCTCAGACAACAACTCACCAGAACGAAGGACCCGATACCCAGCATGAGCAAAACTAATGTAGTGTACAAAATCCCATGCAAGGACTGCACAAAATACTATATAGGACAAACAGGAAGACAGCTAACAATCCGCATCCACGAACATCAACTAGCCACGAAACGACATGACCAGCTATCCCTAGTAGCCACACATGCAGATGACAAGCAACATGAATTTGACTGGGACAACACTACCATTATAGGGCAAGCGAAACAAAGAACAGCCAGGGAATTCCTAGAAGCATGGCACTCATCCACAAACCCCATCAACAAACACATCGAGCTGGACCCAATATACCGGCCACTACAGCGGACAGCTGAAACTGACAACCGGAAGCGGCAGGGACAGGCCACTATAAATGCCGGAGGAAACACCACAGAAGCGCTTCACAGGAGGCTCCCAAGCACTGAGGATGTCACCTAGACAGAGGATGAAACGTTTGCAACAAAAACTTCCAGCTCGCTTTTACTCTTTTCAACGCAAGTAGATACAAGTCTAGCCTATCCAACCTTTCCTCATAACTCAACCAGTCCAGGCATTTGTCTAGTAAACCTTCTCTCAACTGCTTCCAATGCATTATCATGGTTCTGTAAGTACAGTGACAAGTATTATATACAAAACTCCAGATGTAGTCTCCCAATGTTCTGTATAACGTTTGTATTCACTTCCCCTTGTGATAAATGTCAAAATTTTATTCGCTTTCTCAATCACTTGCTGTTCCTGCTAATTTGCTTTTTGTGATTCATGCATGAAGACAGCCAGAACCTTCTGCAATGTCTCACCATTTAGATAATATGCTTCTTCTTCATGCCAAAATGAACACCTTTTCCCATGTTTTACTCCGTTTACAAGATCTTTGCCCACGCATTTAACCAATCTGTATCACACTGCCACCTCCTTATGAGCACTAACCCAATCATTGCTCATTGCCAATCCAGTGAGGAAAGAAAAAGGGGCAGAAAGAGAGAGAGATTGTAATTATAAAAAGGAAGGAAGTTGCATTGTTCACATCTTCAGGATGTGTGAGACACTTAATTACTTTTGAAGTGCAGCCTTTCTTGTTACATAGTCAACCCTGGCAGCCAATTTATGCAAAGCAGGGTTCCTCAAACAGTAAACAAGATGATTGACAATTTGAGCTAATTAGGTGATGTCGTGTGGGGTGTTGTGTTGGCCAAAGAGAACATCTTTGAAGCAAGAAACCCTTGTTACGCTCTCTGAAAACTGGATTCATTATCAGAATCAATGACACTTCAGTTGCCTGGCAGAGAAAGAGGAGTATGTGAGTGAGTAGTGTTCAGCATTTTTCAAGTTTTCAAATTGTTCAGGCAGGCCATGATGCCCATTTCCATGTCACTTGGTATCATTACTTCAAGAAAACTTCAAAGTTGTACACTAATGAAACTTATTCAAGGTTTAAAGATATAGTGCCCAAATTTCAAGACAGAGACCTGGACCTATTCCAGGACTGTATCCATTGGAATGTCCTTCATTAACCTTCAGGTTTTCCCAGGAATGGAGATTCCTTCATTACTAAGTACCAGTTCCACTAGGTTTAATCACTGATGCCTGTTATACTGAGGTAAGCAAAACTGGTTGATGACTTGCAGACTGGAGTACAATTTATGGTGAGGGTTAAGGTGAGGGACGGATAGCCCCACTACCCAAAAAATGAATTTGTCTCCAAAATCGTTTTAATGCAGATGCTTAAAATAACCACTGCCAGGATACGCTATTGGACGGAAGACTATGCTCCTGACCTGAACTCCCAAAGGTGCACACCCCTATTGGCCACTCTTGTTAAGCCTAGTTTTACCAGGGATGCAGTTTAGCAGACGTTGAATTAGGCAGCAAAGGACTTTCAGAGAATTACATGAGTTTTATTGAAAGTCTGAAGTTCAGCACAAGCATCAGCTCCCACCTTTCCATTCTGGATCCTTTCTGTGCACAGAAGCAAATCCTCATACCCACTGTGGAAGAACGCAGATCTTCTTTGAAAATGAATAAACACGTCACCAAATGAATCAAGCAAGCGGTAGCAAATTACAGTGTCTACTAGAGTAGCATGATTAAAAACCCAACATTCAAAATTGGGGGTGGGTGTTGAGAAACTAAATCAAAATAGTTTTGGAGGGGGAGATAAAGCACCCAAGCCTCCACGGTGCCCACCTATCCCAAAAGGCTTTTAACTTACTGCACAGAGACTAGTATCCCATTACCAACCTGAAGGAGCAGTGCTCTGAAAGCTAATGCTTCCAAATAAACCTGTTGGACTATAACCTGCTGTTGTAAGATTTTTAACTTTATTTACATGCCAGCTCAGAGCCATTTCCCGAATGAGGAGCCTCTCTGAATTTCCTGCTTATTTTTTAAAATTTTATTAAACAATACAGTTTACAAATGGTAGACAATAACAACTGTATACAGAGAAACAGCAATTTTACAAGGGAGAGGAGCAACAAAGCCAGGCGCCAAATCCCATTGATCAACCAGTTTTCAGGGAAATGAGGACAAACCTCAAATCCCACTATCAGTCATCACAAAATTGTAACAGTAGCAAATCCATATAAGACAGTACAATTAGGTAAAACAGTGCATAGAATACAGACCCTCTCCCTACCGTCCCCCACCCCCAGAGACACAGTGACTGGATAGATCAGGCAGTTTAGAAATCAGTCCTCAATAGAAAGCAATACCAGTTAACAAACTGGCTATATAATTCAGCCAGTTCAGGAATCAGGCTCCCCCCCAATAAGAAACAGAAACCAACAGCAGCAGTAACACACTGACTGTGGCCCAGCCAGCACAGAGTCAACCCCCTAAACTGAGGAGACTCTAAATCTCCTGGTTATATCGGTCAGCCAGGGTTTTCCTGATTGTCCCAGGTTAACAGTACACACTGACTGCAGCCAGCACAACACAGAGTCAGTTCCCAAAACTGAGGAGACTCTAAATCTCCTGTTAATTTTTTCACAGCGAAAAAAAAGCACAGTCCTTCACTCACACTAATCCAGCTCCTTCAGAGGCAGCTCTCACTCTCCTGTTTATTTTTTTTTCCCCAGCACCCATGGTGTGTGTGTGTGCAGGTGTGAGACACCGTGAGAGACACAAAGTGCAGGAATCTTTATTCAATTTCCACCACCAGGAAGATAGGAAAACACCCGGGTGGCCAGTGACAAGCAGTGCCCTTCACATCAAAGGGCAATGCTGTGTGATCAAACAGTGAAGAGGAGAGCAGGGACTAAATCAAAATAGAGTTGGAGGGGGAAATAATGCACTCCACTCCCTGCGGCACCCACCTCTCCCTGAACCACTCCAGGGTGTTGGTGGACACCGCGTGCTCCTTCTCCAAGGACACCTGTGCACTCTCCTGTTTATATCTGTCAGCCAGGGCTCCCTAATTGGCTCAGGTAACAAACCCAATCAAGCATCTCATAGTCAATTAGATCCTCCTGGACTATGCCACTTGCTGCCTCTCCAAAGACCATGGATGTAACTGCAGAAGGGAGTCAGGCAGTCAGCAATCATGGTGCTCTGCACATTCACTGCCTATATCTGTTGATGGCTACATTAGCTAGGCCCAGGACAGGCCCACTATCAAGTCTTACAATCTGCCCTCATGCCTTTGCACCAGATGCTTAAAAAACAGGAATGCGGGGCTGAAGTGCAGCTAAAAGGATAACAGATGATTCTTGACATAGTAAAACATGAGGTGCAATCACCCACAACCAATACATACATACATGATTAAATGACTCCACTGTTACACATGAAAAAGAACAGCTGGCCTAAAGGTTCATGAACCACTTTAATCCACGCTGTATGAGATTGCTGCGTGTAACAGCCTCTGCCCTGGGTCCTTGACAGAAAGTACAGAACTCCCATATAGAGTGCCTTCCATTGGGTCTCCTGTCACCAGGGATAGCAAGGTCCATCAAGGCAGATCGAGATGGAAAAAGAAGGTAAAGTGGTGATGGTGTGCAGCAGCAGCAGCTGGTAAAGGAAACCCCTCTGCGCCACATGGAAAGATACTGTGACAATTTTCATGAGAGTGCTCAGATCACAGGTCACCAGTTCTGGAACCTGGGGCCAATGTGAAATTCTGTCCAAGCATGGATATGTGCAGACAGGAGACCTAAGAATTCAGCACTTTAAAAAAAAAATTGATAATCCACTACCAACATACCTTACCAAAATTACCAACAATTCCAATAGCGAAAAAACAAACCGAAAGGGAAGCAAACTAGGGAAGGAGTAAGTTAAAATTCTATCAAAGGAGAAGATAATGGACAGTACAATAGTACCCACCTATCTCTGTAAGCCTTTAAGCCACTGGTGGATACCATATGCTCCCTCTTCAATGACATCTGAGCACAGATGAGAATCCAGCTCTTACTTTGAAATCAACCTGTTCAGAGATATTACGGCACACTTCTGGAGCAGGTAGGACTTGAACCTGGGTGGTAGGGATGCTACCATTCTGCCAGCTCTTACCACTTGTAGAAATCAACTTCTGCAGTTTGAGTTTTCTGGATCAGACAGATTGTAGTTATTTCAATCAACCTAGTCAGACATGCGTCAAAAAGTGTAGCACTGGTAAAGCACAGCAGGTCAGGCAGCATCCGAGAAGCAGGAGAATTGACGTTTCGGGCATAAATCCTTCATCAGGAATGTCATGATAGAAGGGCTTATGCCCGAAACGTCTACTCTCCTCTTCCTCAGATGCTGCCTGACCTGCTGTGCTTTTCCAGTGCCACACCTTTTGACTCTGATCTCCAGCATCTGCAGTCCTCACTTTCTCCTAGTCAGACATGTTATGGCACATATGGGGCAAGTGGGTCTTGAACCCAGAGCTCCTGGTTCAAAGATTGGAACACTCTCACTGAGCCAATACATCCCAAGATCCAGCAATATTTTCTTTTAATAACCCACCAACAAATCACCCAATACTAAGTCCAAAGAGTATTACATGCTTAGGGTGTAGGTTTGCTCACTGAGCTGTAGGCTTGATATCCAGACGCTTCATTACCTGTCTAGGTAACATCATCAGTGGCGACCTCCAAGTGAAGCAAAGCAGTTGTCTCCTGCTTTCTATTTATATCCTTCTTCTGGATGGGGGTCCTGAGGTTTGTGGTGATGTCATTTCCTGTTCATTTTCTATGGGGTTGATAGATGGTATCTAGATCTATGTGTTTGTTTATGGCGTTGTGGTTGGAGTGCCAGGCCTCGAGGAATTCTCTGGCATGTCTTTGCTTAGCCTGTCCCAGGATAGATGTGTTGTCCCAGTCGAAATGGTGGTTTTTTCCATCCGTGTGTAGGGCTACGAGGGAGAGAAGGTCGTGTCTTTTTGTGGCTAGTTGGTGTTCGTGTATCCTGGTGGCTAACTTTCTTCCTGTTTGTCCTACGTAGTGTTTGTGGCAGTCCTTGCATGGAATTTTGTAGATGAGGTTGGTTTTGTCCATGGGTTGTACTGGGTCATTTAAGTTTGTTAGTTTTTGTTTGAGAGTGAAAGATATAAATAGAAAGCCGGAGACAACATCTTCGCTTCACTTGGAGGTCGCCACTGATGATGTTACCTAGACAGGTAATGAAACGTCTGGATATCAAACCTACAGCTCAGCGAGCAAACCTACACCCTAAACCTCAACCTGAGCTACAAACCTTGCAGTATTACATGCTTTCAACCAACTCTGGACTGTTCTGCTTGACCCTTAAAGGCATCTACATTTCTAATACTGACAAATACCAGCTGCTAATTCATCTAGGGCTGGTCTGGAACAGGAAAATGCATTGCTTCTCCATCAATGACCTTCCTTTGGCTGAAGAGATTTTGTCATAAGACCAGATAGAAATCCTGAGTTTACCACAAGGACTCCCAATTTTCATCCTATGAATATGTCAGCCAACTTTAGAAATACAAAGTTATATCAATTATGGTTAACGTCACTGAGAAATGAAAATTGTGTACGTTTTGATGACATAATATTACAATTGAAACCTAGTTAAAGTATTTTGTTTGCAATCTGGAAGTTTAATAAGCATATTCAGTAAGGACTGCATGTGGCAGATGAAAATAATCTAGGCACAGGAGTTGAAATAGCTAATCTTATACTTGCATTAAACAGCAAAGCAAGATAAGCTTATGAGATGCAACCCTGCTTGAGCTTCAGACAGTCGAGGTATAATTTGTAATGGGTTGAAGGGTTATGGAGGGTAAGCACAAAGTGGACTTGAGGTCATGATGAGATCAACCACAATCATATCAAATGGTGAAGCAGGTTCAAGGGGCTGAATTGACTGTTCCTGCTCCTAGCTTCTATGTTCTTATAAAAGCATGATCTAAGCATAGAAAACCTATTAAGGCTTATCATTTTTTCTTAGTAGTTCCACCTCCTGGGTCTAATGAGGATATAAAATATTATCAATCAATTTAACATTAATAAAGAATGAATGTTCTCTCCCTTTTAAAATTCCTCTTTGTGTAATATTAATTTGAATTGGACACTGATGTAGTTTTATTACATCATTGCAAAGATATGGCAGAAAGTTATGCATATTTAATCTGATTGATTGATCAACTGAATGTTATAATTCTGGTCCAGACCACAAAATACTGTATATGCTATGATCTGAGTAGCAACCAGTAACATTTGTTAACAGTAGACAAAGTGAGATCCAATGGACTTCCTAAGGAAATAAAACCACAATATTCCAAAGTCTGAACATACAATAATGAAATTTACTATTTGGTGCTAGAACAGCATTATAAGCAATGTGTATGACTTATTTTCTAACACCCAGAATTAACATGTGGTAAGTATGGGTGACAGGCCAAACACCCCACACAAGTCAGATCCCACCAAAATTCCCAGTAATTCACCCCAGACATTAGTGACATGGTGGATTATCAAATCTCAGTAAACTTCACAACAGATTACAATTCACTGTTGAAGACCTTACTTCAGCACTTCCTTACAAAAGCCCTGCTGTTGTGACTGTCATTCCCTCAATGATTGCTTCCATTCTGGTCAATCACCAGATGAAGATAAACTATTTCTTTCAAAGGGTTATGAATCTTTGTAATTCATTATGCCAGAGTGCAGTGGATGCCTGGGCATTGAGTAAATGTAAGGAGGAGATAAATTTTTCATTACTAAGCATTGAAGGTTTATGAAAAAATGACTCCATACTTCTCTGGGTTTATGCTCCCCTGGACTCTGGAGATGGTGAATCAGTACTCAGAGGCTCATCTCCAACAGCTAATGTTACCAAGCTAGAACTACCCCTGTGGTTTTTCTTTCCTCTTGAGCTCTAATCTTGCTCAGTTGCATCAAGCAAATACTGCTAGTGGGTTTTTCAACTCCCACATTGAGATATACTGAACTATTCGTAGCACACAGCTTCTTTTGACTTTCTACAACTCTCAGGATTTTACTGGCTAGCTCCAACATGTAGTTGCTAATAGATTCCTAAAACCTCATCCTGATTTCTAAGAGCACAGAAATATCCAACTGCTCGAGATTTCACACCAAGTTCCCTACACAGAGCTCATCAGTTGCCTTTCCAACTGCCTAAGTTGGAGTTTATTTTATTCTCTCTCATACTCCCTGAATTCAGGTAACCTTGCCTATCCCTTTCAATTCCTCTTCAGTGAGTCTTGGACCACCCCAAGTGACCTTGGAAACCTTTAAAAACGGCCGAGCCGAGTGGCCAGCAGAAGTGGGCGGCACGGTGGCATAGCAGTTAGCACTGCTGCCTCACAGTGCCAGAGGCCTGGGTTCAATTCCTGCCTCAGACAACTGTCTGTGTGGAGTTTGCACATTCTCCCCATGTCTGCGTGGGTTTCCTCCGGGTGCTCCGGTTTCCTCCTACAGTCCAAAAAGGTGCAGGTTAGGTGAATTGGCCATGCTAAATTTCCCATAGTGTTAGGTGAATGGGTAAATGTAAGGGAATGGGTCTGGGTGGGTTGCTCTTCGGAGGGTCAGTGTGGGCCGAAGGGCCAACTGTAAGTAACCTAATTGCATGTGACGAATATTTTAGAAAAGATAAATGTAACAACCCCTTGGAATGAGGCATGCCCTGAATGGTATATTCTCAGAGTGGAGAGTTCATCACACAATGATATTTTAATAAGGAACCTGACTGTTGATAAGTTCTTGTACCTAATCAGTCAACAATATGAAGTCCTGCACGTTAGGTTTCTTCTTGACACACCCACCACCTTGCTCAAGTGTTCCCAAACAAGTATTTGTCTGAGGGGGTGAACTTGGTTTCTATCCTGGAGGCACACCCTGCTTCCACAGTCCACTGAACTTCAGACAGCAACAGTCAAGGCTCATGGATGCCCATGATTGTGTAAGGAGTTTAAAAATTTTCATTCATGGGATGCGGGAGTCACTGGCTAGGCCAGCATTTATTACCCATCCCTACTTGCCCAGAGGGCAGTTAATAATCAGTCAATCACATTGCTATGGGTCTGGAATGACATGTAGGCCAGACGAGGTAAGGACATCAGTTCCCTTCCATAAAGGACATTAATGAACCAGATTTTGTTTCCCCAACAATCGGCAAATGATTCACAGTCGTCATTAGACATTTAATTCAAGGTTTTTATTGGATGTAAATTCCCCCATCTGTCATGGTAGAACTCGAACCTGGGTCCCCAGAACATTAAGTGGGTCTCTGGATTAACAGTCCAGTGATAATACCAGTAGGTTATCATCTTCCCTTCTGCTGGGGTTTAAGTTGTTAAAACCACTGCAAATTCTCAGCACTGCTGGGTTAGAGCTTCTCGCTGCCTATCCAGCTATCATCACTATCTCTATGAGGATTGTGACCTGCAGTTATTTGGTGTTGAACGCTCATGTCCCAATAATCAGAAGATTTGTTTCCAATCATTTACATGCAGTACTATCAACTTGCATATCCCATGTACTGTACTACCGACTTGCCACAAAGAGTTGACTCAGTTCCAATCTTTCATGGCAACATGGATCAACTTGGAGCCTACTTTGTCCATTGAGACCCCAATTAACTCTTCACCCTGTACACGCGAAGAGACACCTGTTGGTTACTGGACAATCAACAAATGTGAACTCGAACCCAGACTAAACTAAATTTTCACTATTCACTGAGCACAGAGTGAACAGAATTAACTCTCATTGAACAGCAAGTCTATGGACTGAAGGCATGGAGTTTCAGCTCCAACTCCAACCGACCGAATGGATAAATGAACAGCCCCACGCAAAACAAAAAATAATCAAGCAGAAGAAGGAAAATGAAGCAATGTTATGCAAAATGCAAAGACCAGAAATACTAAAAACTAAGAGTTTTCAATCACTATTTGAGTATTCCAGGCCAAGTGTGAGGTGGCAGTCCAAGAGCAGCTCCAGAGAAGGATCGTTTCTGGCTGCCCCTCTTGACACAGTGTGCCACTTGGGAGTATGATCTCACACACTTCTGGTTTTGAAGTCAATAATTTCATGGTTTGGTACTTCCTATATTCAAAACTCTGCTCAATAAAATCCAGTTTAAATAAAACACTGCATGCACGTGTGTACATTAGTTTGTATACGCACTTGTAGGCTTCACCTATTTGAGGCAAGGTGATAAATACATACCTTTCCATGCAATAAAGAAGCTAGTGAATTTCAATGTCTGTCAAATAACTAAAGCTAAAATCATGGCTTTCATTAATACATGAATGGAATTGAGTACTGAAAGTTCAGCAACACAGGTAAAAATACCTTCAGATGTCTCTACTTTCTGTGTCTTGTTTGGCACAAAGATCAATTTAAACACACCGACAGTAAAAAGACAACTTGTTCTCCCAACAACTGACTTAAACAGCTTAAAAATGTTGTTCAAATGAAGTTCTAAAGAAGCTTGTAAGCAAAAAATAAAGACAATAAACTTGACACAAAGAAAAATGGAAACAGAAACCCATTCCTACGCCTCACCCCCATTCCAGTTTTGAATAAATGTTATAATCCAATACAGGTAATTTATGAGAGCAAAGTTTTCTGAAAGGTTTAGAATATAAACCAAATATATGCAGTTTTTATTTTAAAAGAAACATAGAAACTAAAAATATAAATAGCAAGAACCCTAAGAAGCATCAGATATAGTTAGAGAAAATGTAAAACTGGGGAGGAAATAAGTTGTCAATGGAAGAAAAAAAAATTCCCCAGCAACAGAAGGAAGGTGCTAAAGCTTATAGTCTACATCAAAGCTTGCCTCAGCTTTTGTTTGTCACACCACCCACATAATACCCAAGTGGAAACTAAATGTTCTTAGTTAATTGGGGATTTTCTGTTTGAAGTGCACCACCTTTAGACATATTTAAATAAACATGTACTTAAATTAACTACATGAACACCTAGCTGTCTAAAAGATTTATATGCACACTATCCAATGATGGTACAAGCTCATCTGACAAAACTTAAAAAATGTTTTGTTTTCCTCTCCAGCCTTCTCACTACGCCATTTCTGAAGGCATTTATCCTTTTATTGGGAATGAGCAACATGCACACAGACTGCCCTTCAAATTTCACGCAAGTGGCATTGGTGAAACTCACTGGTAGGCATCCAAATACATTCTGTCCTCACTTGAGAAACTTCCACATGCATCTCCAGCAAAGGATAGCAGGCCACTGACGAGGAGTAGTGGTTATGGTTGATCAGCCTATCTACTTCAGTAGCATACAGATAAACTGTAGTGTATCTGTGGCCATCCCTCCAGAGATTAGTTACAAAATTCAAAAAGTGGGTTGATCTCACTGCATTTCTTATATGAATGGCTCAAATGTTCAGTGGATAAATTTATTGTGTTCCAAGGAAGGATGACCGGGAGGGATGACCAGGTGGGACAGAGGGATAACATTCTAAGGGGGAAATGGAATTTAGACCTGACAGCAAAATTTAAGTGACAATATTTCACAATTTCCAAACCACGTCTAAATGTGAACTGAGCAAACACACAGGCTGTTGATGCTATTATACCAAAGGATCTTCTCTGAATGAAGTCAGTTACTTTTGAAGATACATGCTTTATTGTTTGGTCAAACAAAAGCAGGTTACAGGAAGGAGAGACAAATGTGACAATAGTTAAATATCAGTGATGCTCAAGAGACAGAAGGAACTTGAAGAAATTGTTGTCTGTTCTACCAGGTAAGTCATACATTTTCCAAATCCAACATATAAGTCCAGGTAACTCAGGTTCACAAAAACCTGCTTAACTCTATACCTAAATTTCTATAAGCAAGGTGTAGGAGAGGATTTTCTGATGACAGTTCTATTTTTAAGAGCACATTTATTTGTTCAGTGACTCTTCTGTGTTGTAAACAATTGGACTGGGTAGACTGTTCGACAGGAGCATAAATGTTCCCTAAAACCTTTCTCCTGATATTTTAGATATGCTCATTTGATCTGAATGACTCCTCTTACATTTCCAGCAATAAATCATGTGGAGAGTTTAGTAATTCTATTAGAAAATTACCAGAGTGAGAATATGATGTCTACTTTTGCAGATCTTCCAGATGAAAGTTGCTTTGTGTGGAATGTCATAGAGCAACAGATTCATACAGCACGGAAACA
Source organism: Chiloscyllium plagiosum (assembly GCF_037043375.1). Taxonomy (NCBI): domain Eukaryota; kingdom Metazoa; phylum Chordata; class Chondrichthyes; order Orectolobiformes; family Hemiscylliidae; genus Chiloscyllium; species Chiloscyllium plagiosum. The sequence continues at coordinate 137,681,030 of NW_028270141.1, forward strand.
GACCTTTCTGTCCAACCAGTCCATTTCGACCATAATCCCAAACTAAACTCCTGCCTACTCCTAGCTCCTATCCCTCCAAACCTTTCCTATTAATGTACTTATCTAAATGTCTTTTAAACATTGTAATTGTACTCACAACCACCATTTCCTCAGGAAGATCATTCCACACATGAACCGCCCTCTGTGTAAATGATTTGCCCCTCATGTCTTTTTAAAATCTCTGTCTTCTCACCTTAAAAATGTTCCCCTCACTCTGGTCCTGAAATTCCACATCCGGGGGAAATGACGACTACCATTAACTCTATCTATTACCTTCGTTATTTTATAAATTGCTATAAACTTGCCTCTCAACCTCCTACACTCCCAGAGAAGGAAGCCCCAGCCAATCCAGCCTTACTTCATAACTCAAACCATCCATACCCAACTCTACTGAACCCTCTCCAGCTTATCCTTCCCATAGCTCGGAGACTGGCACAATATTCCAAAAGAGGCTTCACCAATGTCCTGCACAACCTCAACATAATTTCCCAACTCTTATACTCAAAGGACTGAGCAATGAGGGCAAGCATGCCAAATGGCTTTTTAACCACCCTATCCATATGAGACACAAACTTCAAAGACCTATATACCTGAACACTTATGTCCCTCTATTCTACAACTCTGCCCAAGGCTCTAACATTAATTGTATAAGCCCAACGCTTGTTTGTTGTATCAAAATGAAATACTTCGCATTTATCCAGATTGAACTCCACTTGCCATTTTTCACCCCATTGACCCATTTCATCAATATCTCATAATCTCAGCAAACCTTCGTCACTGTCTAGTATGTCACCAAATTTGGGATTAAATACAAACTTGCTAACCATGCCTTCTATACTTTTATCCAAATCATTGGAAGGGGACTAATATACTGGCAGGGGAATTTGCTAGAATTGCTTGGGAGGATTTAAACTAGTAAGGTGGGAGAGTGGGACCCAGGGAGATAGTGAGGAAAGAGATCGATCTGAGACGGGTACAGCTGATCTGAGACGGGCACAGCTGAGAACAGAAGTGAGTCAAACAGTCAGGGCAGGCAGGGACAAGAACCCAAAGAGAAAGGGCTTTGACAAAGGGTCAGTTAGACTCGAAACGTCAGCTCTTTTTTTCTCCTTACAGATGCTGCCAGACCTGCTGAGATTTTCCAGCATTTTCTCTTTTGGTTTCAGATGTCAGCATCCGCAGTTATTTGCTTTTATTCAGGCAGGGACAGGTAGGACTAATAAATTAAACTGCACTGATTTCAATGCAAGGGGCCTAACAGGGAAGGTAGATGAGCTCAGGGCATGATTAGGAACATGGGACTGGGATATCATAGCAATTACAGAAACATGGCTCAGGGATGGGCAGGACTGGCAACTTAATGTTCCAGGATATAAATGCTACAGGAAGGATAGAAAGGGAGGCAAGAGAGGAGGGGGAGTGGCATTTTTGATAAGGGATAGCATTACAGCTGTGCTGAGGGAGGACATTTCTGGAAATACATCCAGGGAAGTTATTTGGGTGGAACTGAGAAATAAGAAAGGGATGATCACATTTTTGGGATTGTATTATAGACCCCCCAATAGTCAGAGGGAATTTGAGAAACAGACTTGTAAGGAGATCTCAGCTTTAAGAAAAATAGGGTAGTTATGGTAGGGGATTTTAACTTTCCCAAACATAGACTGGAACTGCCATAGTGTTAAAGGTTTAGATGGAGAGGAATTTGTTATGTGTGTACAAGACAATTTTCTGATTCAGTATGTGGATGCACCTACTAGAGAAAGTTGAAAACTTGACCTACACTTGGGAAATAAGGCAGGGCAGGTGACTGAGATGTCAGTGGGGGAGCACTTTGGGGCCAGCAACCATAATTCTATTCATTTTAAAATAGTGATGGAAAAGGAAAGACCAGATCTAAAAGTTGAAGTTCTAAATTGGAGAAAGACCAATTTTGATGGTATTAGGCAAGTACTTTCGAAAGCTGATTGGAGGCAGATGTTCGCAGGTAAAGGGAAGGCTGGAAAATGAGAAGCTTTCAGGAATGAGATAACAAGAATCCAGAGAAAGTATATTCCTGTCAGGGTGAAAGGGAAGGCTGGTAGGGACAGGGAATGCTGGATGACTAAAGAAATTGAGGGTTTGGTTAAGAAAAAGAAGGAAGCATATGTCAGGTATAGACAGAATAGATCGAGTGAATCCTTAGAAGAGTATAAAGAAAGTAGGAGTAAACTTAAGAGGGAAATCAGGAGGGCAAAACGGGGACATGAGATAGCGTTGGCAAACATAATTAAGGAGAATCCAAAGGGTTTTTACAAATATATTAAAGACAAAAGGATAACTAGGGAGAGAATAGGGCCCCTCAAAGATCAGCAAGGCGGCCTTTGTGTGGAGCCACAGAAAATGGGGCAGATATTAAATGAATATTTTGCATCAGTATTTACTGTGGAAAAGGATATGGAAGATATAGACTGTAGGGAAATAGATGGTGACATCTTGCAAAATGTCCAGATTACAGAGGAGAAAGTGCTGGATGTCTTGAAACGAGTAAAGATGGATAAATCCCCAGGACCTGATCAGGTGTACCCGAGAACTCTGTGGGAAGCTAGAGAAGTGATTGCTGGGACAAGCCAGGGAACTATAGACCGGTGAGCCTGACATCATTGGGGGGCAAGTTGTTGGAGGGAATCCTGAGAGGCAGGATGTACATGTATTTTGAAAGGCAAGGACTGATTCGGGATTCTCATGCTGTGTGTGGGAAATCATGTCTCACAAACGTGATTGAGTTTTTTGAAGAAGTAACAAAGAAGATTGAGAAGGGCAGAGCAGTAGATGTGATCTATATGGACTTCAGTAAGGCGTTCAACAAGGTTCCCCATGAGAGACTGATTAGCAAGGTTAGATCTCATGGAATACAGGGAGAACTAGCCATTTGGATACAGAACTGGCTGAAAGGTAGAAGACAGAATATAGTGGTGGTGGGTTGTTTTTCAGACTGGAGGCCTGTGACCAGTGGACAGCCACAAGGATCGGTGCTGGGCCCTCTACTTTTTGTCATTTACATAAATGATTTGGATGCGAGCATAAGAGGTACAGTCAGTAAGTTTGCAGATGACACTAAAATTGGAGGTGTAGTGGGCAGCGAAGAGGGTTACCTCAGATTACAACAGGATCTAGGCCAGATGGACCAATGTGCTGAGAATTGGCAGATGGAGGTTAATTCAGATAAATGTGAGGTGCTGCATTTTGGGAAAACAAATCTTAGCAGGACTTATACACTTAATGGTAAGGTCCTAGGGAGTGTTGCTGAACAAAGAGACCTTGGAGTGCAGGTTCATAGCTCCTTGAAAGTGGAGTCGCAGGTAGATAGGATAGTGAAGAAGGCATTTGGTATGCTTTCCTTTATTGGTCAGAGTATTGAGTACAGGAGGTCATGTTGCGGCTGTACAGGACATTGGTTAGGCCACTGTTGGAATATTACGTGCAATTCTGGTCTCCTTCCTATTGGAAAGATGTTGTAAAACTTGAAAGTGTTCAGAAAAGATTTACAAGAATGTTGCCAGGGTTGGAGGATCTGAGCTACAGGGAGAGGCTGAACAGGCTGGGGCTGTTTTCCCTATAGCGTCTGAGACTGAGTGGTGACCTTATAGAGGTTTACAAAATTATGAGGGGCATGGATAGGATAAATAGACAAAGTCTTTTACCTGGGGTCAGGGAGTTCAGAACTGGAGGGCATAGGTTTAGGGTGAGAGGGGAAAGATATAAAAGAGACCTAAGGGGTAACTTTTTCATGCAGAGGGTGGTACGTGTATGGAATGAGCTGCCAGAGGAAGTGGTGGCGGCTGGTACAATTGTAACATTTAAGAGGCATTTGGATGGGTATATGCATAGGAAGGGTTTGGAGGGATATGGGCCGGGTGCTGGCAGGTGGGACTAGATTGGGTTGGGATATCTGGTCGGCATGGACAGGTTGGACAGAAGTTTCCATGCTGTATATCTCTATGACTCTATTAATATAGGTGACAAACAAAAGAGGACCCAGAACCAATCCCTGTGGAACACCGCTGGTCACAGGCCTCCAAACTTGACCAACAAAAGGAATGATTGTGAAACATTTTGAAAAACTCATCAGGTCTGGCAGGATCAATGCAAAGAGAAACAGAGTTGTTTCAAGTCCAACATGAGTCTTATTTGTAACTGAGGAAAAGCCAATGAACTCAAAACATTAACTGTTTCTCCCTCCACAAATCTTGGCAGACCTGATGAGTTTCTTGCTCTTCCTGTTTTTATTTCAAATCTCCAAGCATCCACAGCATTTTACTTTTTAAATAAACAAAAAATGGACATGTTGTTATGGTTGTACAGGATGTTGGTGAGGCCACTTTTGGAGTACTGTGGCAAGTTGCCCTGTTATAGGAAGGAAAGGGTGCAGAAAAGATTTACAAGGGTGTTACTGGGACTGGAGGATTAGAGCTAAAAGGAGAGGCTGAATAAGCTGAGAATTATTTTACTGGAGTGTGGGAGGTTGAGGGGTGACCTTATAGAGGTTTATAAAATCATGGGGGGATAGCAAAGGCTTTTCCCTAGGATTGAGGAATTAACACCACAGGGTGTATATTTAATGCGAGAGGAGAAGGATTTAAAAGGGTCTTGAGGGGCAACTTTTTCACACAGAGGGTGATTCGCATGTGGAATGATCAGCCAGAGAAAGTGGTAGATGCAGGTACAGTTACAACATTTAAATGATATTTGGACAAGTACATGAATAAGCAGGGGTAGAGGGATATGGGCTAAACGCAGGCAAATGGGACCAGTTTACTTTGAGAAACTTGGTCGGCATGGTCAAGTTGGATTGAATGGTCTGTTTCCATGCTGTATGACTCTAAAACTCTATAACCCTTCATGTGACACAGAAAGGGGTCCAAGAACACTTATTTGCAAGCATCATAATGCAATTTTGATGTGTTTCAATACACTGGGTCCCCACAAAAAAAAGATTAATCTGATGCTGAAGCCTGATAAGTTTAGTAATCAGCTTCACTTGCATGATTTACACTTCTATATTATCTGCATTCATATTAAATGTAATGGACAACCAGAAAGTAATTACAATATTGCAAACCACTTGATGAGCTATTTATGCACAACAGGTATTTAATGAAAATTTTCATTTGTAAGTAGGTACTTAGCCAGAGACACTCAGCTAATGCTGCTTCCAAAACAGCTTACAAGGCCACATCAGTTTCCTTCATGTGAATCCAAGGAAAGTGATGGGACCAGACAGAGTACCAGACCGTGCACTCAGAGCATGCACAGATCAACTGGCAGAGGTTTTCTTGGACATCTTCAACCTCTCCCTGCAGCAGGCCACTGTCCCTGTCCCTGCCTGTTTCAAGAGGGTCAACATCATCCCTGTGCCTAAGAAGGTTCATGAAGCATGGCTCAATGAGTACCACCCAGTGGCCCTAACTTCAGTGGTCATGAAGTGCTTTGAAAGGCTGGTCATGGCATTAATCAATTCCAGCCTCCCCAATACTCTTGACCAACTCCAATTTGCCTATCGGACCAACTGATCCACATCAGGTGCCATATCACTTGCCCTTCACTCCTCCTAGAACATTTTGACAACAAGGACTGCTATGTAAGAATCCTACTCATTGACTGCAGTTCAGCCTTCAACATTATTATCGCCTCGAGACGGATTACTAAACTTAGTGATCTTGGACTAAGCCCCACTCTCTGCAACTGGATCCTCAGTTTCCTGACTCAGGCTATAATCAGTGAAGAGGGAGGACAATATTTCATCCTCACTAACACTCAACACTGGAATCCCCCAGAGGTGCGAACTCAGCCCCTACTGTACTCACTGTATACCCACAAATGCGTCGCCAAATATCAGACTAATGCCATTTACCAGTTCGCTGATAACACGACCATAGTCAGTCAAATCTCAGATGGTAATGAAACAGACTATAGATGGAAAGACCTGGAAAAATGGTGCACTGAGAACACCCTTGCTCTCAATGCTGGCAAAACCAAGGAACTCATTATTGACTTTCGGCGGGTGTTACTCATGTCCCCCTACACATTAACAGCACAGAGGTGGAACAAGTGGAGAGTGTCAAGCTCCCAGGAGTGGTCATCAACAACAAGCTTTCTTGGACTCTTCATGTGGACGCACTGGCTACAAAGGTCCAACAAAGTCTCTTCTTCCTCAAGCAGCTGAGGAAATTTGGCATGTTGGCGAATACCCTTGCCAAATTTTATAGGTGCACCATCAAGAGCATTCTGTCTGGATGTATCACTACCTGGTATGGCAAAACTGTGCCATTCAAGATTGGAGACGGTTACAGAGAGTGGTGAACTCAGCCCAGACATTCACAAAGGCCAACCTGTAGAATCCATCTACCAGGCCCTCTGTCAAGGAAAGGCTGCCAACATTCTCAAAGATCCAAGCACACCTGGCAATGTTCTTGTACAACCTCTACCATTGGGGAGAAGGTACAGAAGCCTGAACACACGCACCAGCCGGTTTCGAAACAGTTTCTACCCTACTGTTGTTAGAATACTGAATGGACTTTCAAACTCTTAACATTCGTTGCTGTTTTTGCCTGTTATTTGCTTACTCATTCTATCTAACTCTGTGATCTGCCTGTATTGCTCGCAAATCAAAGCTTGTCACTGTACCTCGGTACACATGACAATAAATTAAATTAAATTCAAATAGAATGTGAATTGACCCTTTCTGGATCAAAGAACACTTCCAAACACTTCACAACCATTAAAAGAAGTACCTGGGACGTGCTTGACTGTAGTAAAAGGTGATTTAGTTTATACTTGGGAAAGCCTCAGGTCACAATGAGAAAAATATTTAGTCCATCAGTTTTACCTTTAATGGTTGAACAATAAATATTGGCCAGAACATCAATTCACTGGATAATATCATGGAATCTTTCATATCCACATGAAAGATAAGAAGTTAATTTGTCTATTGTATCATCGCTGTGTTCCATCCGTACTGCTGTGTCACCCGATTGTTGTCTGTTCCTCGATTCGAGGGTTTTGTCTATTGAGGATCTTGAGTTTCTGCCATGGATCTTCATGCATGAGGCAGATTCTCTTTGAGCACATGGTTCAGGATGCCCTATGAGTTAGTGGAAAGTACAGCGCATAATTTGCTTCCTCTTTTATTCTGGCTATTACTCTGCCTCATGTTGAGACTCAAAAGTGCAATGCACTTGAAGGACAAGTTGTCATCATTGCACATGATTGGTAATATGCTCCTCCCAACCATTAATGTTAATATTCCACAATTCTAGGAGAGCTTTCAATTGTCTTTGAAACTCTTCTCTGTCACCCTGAGTTTGCTGTATGGGAAAACAGGACCTTGGTGGGGGCTTCAAAAAAAAAGGCCATCAGCATTTGATTGATGGTCACCCCACTGAATCCGGATGTGGTGACAGAGGCATTATTGCTGTGTCATTGATACAATCCTGATGTGACAGCATACATAAGCATAATGAAGATTATTCTGTGCATGTGGACTTTTGTTGACAACAAAGATGATCACAGTTCAAACACTCACTGCTGTACTCTGTGGAAGACTGACCAGGTTAGAATCATAGAATCCCTACTATGTGGAAAAAGGCTATTTGGCCTCTTTTTAGATTAGATTAGACTCCCTACAGTATGAAAACAGACTCTTCAGTCCAACAAGTCCACACCAACTCTCCAAAGAGTAACGCATCCAGACCCATTCCCCTATATTTATTCCTGGGCAGAAGTGGGTACTGCAGATGCTGGAAATCAGAGTCTAGATTAGAGTGGTGCTGGAAAAGCACAGCAGGTCAGGCAGCATCCGAGGAGGAGGAAAATTGACATTTCAGGCAAAAGCCCTTCATCAGCAGTCAACCTTATTGTGTCCAATATTGAAAAAGTTGAAGGAAGATGTCCTGAATGGCACTTACATGGCATGACTATGTAGTCATTAGCATAACATGAGCCAACATTTTCCAGCATCACTCTATATTTACCCCTGACTAATGCAATTATCATCAAGGGCAATTTGGCAAGACCAATTCACCTCACCTGCACCTCTTTGGAATGTGGGAGGAAACCAGATCACCTGGAGGAAATCCACGCAGACAGGGGGAGAAAGTGCAAACTCCACATAGACAGTCACCTGAGGCTGGGTCCCTGGCGCTGTGAGGTAGCAGTGCTAACCACTGAGCCACCGTGGTGCCCCTGAGCCACCATACTGCCCCAAATGAAGAGTGGCATCTTGAGTGAAATGCCAGAAACCCTTAATATATAAATGACATTTCACCTACAACTCAGCCTGAACCAATATGCTACCCATTATTAGCATTTGTGCCTCAACCCTTCACTCTGATGAGGCTGAAAAGGAGAAGTTTTAATCTGACCTTGAAGAAGCTCTTATGCCCATCCCAAACAAGAAAGATCATTCTTCTGGGAGAAATTTAGTATCAAGGTTGACAGTTAATCTGATGTCTGGAGAGGGGCCGCTGATAAAAACAGAGTGGGAAAAGCCAATGAAAATTGTGTCTTTTTGCTGGTAAAGTGTGTTATCACAAAACTTAAAGGACGAACACAAACCTCTTGGAGGCATCATAGAGCAAAACATTGACACGTCATTGGTTATGTCCTTGTTCATTAGGTCAAAGATCCAAGTGTTGTCTTTATTGTGCAATTGATGTAGAGATTCATGTCTACTGGACAGATCATAAACTCATTTGATTGGTGATGATCATCCATCTAACACAAAGACATTGCAATGCTTCGAAGTTCCAGAAGAAAATTATCATTGTCTGAGTCCTAGAGGTGTTTGATTGAAACCAGACTTCAAAGTGCAACTCACTGGAAAATCTTCACACATCTAGATCAATTCCAGAACAGTGGGGTCAAATGAATTCCATTGTACTAGATGTCTGCGCCTACAGAATTGTGTTCAAGCATCTTCATTACCAGGATCGAGTCAATGAAACCAATACTGAACTACGTGACTCCTAGCTCAAGGCATTTGTGCAAATACAAAGGTAGGAAGAGAAAAGCTCCAGAAATCCGACATCTACATCAAATGAACAACATCCCTTTACTCATAGGATAGGGGTTTCTCTTTATATGAATGACAATACCATCTGTCCACATTGATTAGACCATTTCAAACAATTCTTCAACCATGAATACATTGTGACAGCTAATAGGCTTAAGGTCACCTCACAGCAGCCTGTGATAAAATCTGTGCGTGAACTACCATCAGTTGGATGGCTGCAACAAGTAATTAAACGGATGAAAAACAATAAGGCATGAGACCCTGACAACATTCCAGTTGAATTCCTCAGAAATGAAACCTGAAGCTTCTACGCACTCAACCTACAGAGGATGAAGAAAAAAGTCCCACACTGGACATTAGGACTGTGGCAACCATCTTCAAAAAGGGAGATAAATCATGCTGTAGAAATCAGCTGGTATTTCCCACATACATCCTTACATGGGTTTTGTTGAACAGTCTACTTCCTGTAGTTGAGGAAACGCATCCAAAGATACTAACCTGAATGAAGTTCCCAATGTCTGCAGTGGGTGTCAAACCTATGACCTCTGTCTCAGAGGTAGAAGTATAATTTCTCAGCTAGGCCTGACCACCTAGTCCAAGGTTTGCTTGTGGCAGCTGCTTAGTAAAGATTTCACTGCTTGTTAGGAGACAACACTTGCATTCACAATAAAAGTGATGAAACTTGCATGCTTAAGAAACAGAAATAGGAAAACCTATATTTAGCCCCTGATGGTCTAATCCAAAGGTCATTTCAGAAAAGAAACACAAATACATATCTGGAGCCCAGAAAAAAAAGGAAATTAAAAGTTAAAATGATCAAAAGTACCTCGATCTGTATCATCTCTCACAAATAAGACTTTCACCTTGTTAAAGATTAACAGCAACACCTTGTGCCTGGGAGAATGTGCAGGATCATTTTGTTCTTGTAAATGAAGTGATGAGGATAACTGGAAACTTTCAGATCATAAAGTGAGGAACAACAACAAGGTCTGCAATAAATTCTCACATATATATCAGCAATAAGTTCTTACGCAAAGATCAATGCACCTAGTTAGTCTGGATCTTCTATTAATCAAATGGAATTGTTCATCTTTTTACAAAATGGTCATTGAACACAAGCCAAGGACACAACAGAATAAGATACTCTTGACCAATGTGCACCCAAAATGTACACAGGCTGTACAAAAAAAAAAGGTTGTTGAACACGGAAAATATTTTATGAGGGAATTACCTCAAAACCCACGAGCAACAAAGCTGTAGGTGGATTATGCAGTGTATTGCCACATGAAGGATTTTCCACAGTAAGCAGTCTAAAATGCACTGTTCTACTTCAGTCATGTCTTCTCACACTATACTATTTACCAAAGTGAGTTACAGGTTTAAACTTCACCATTATTTGAAGCGAGCCTAAAGGTGATTCAGACTGAGTAATTTCTGTCAATATATTTCCATATGCAAACACAATAAAAACAAACACCAACATACAAGATAAGACAGGCATCTCACACTTGCTGCCTGTTTAGGCCAGCAATTCTATCCTGATAATAGGGGTATAAGGTTTGAAAGGTTTTTGAAAATGAAGCAAATGTTAAGGATGTATAGTTTGCAAGAGATATATGAAGATGGTCTTCATATTTTGCAAAGGTGAAAAGCACAGTGAAATTGTGCAAGATCATTGTATATCCACTGAATGGATTTCCACAAGGAGTTCACCAAGAGGTGAGCACAAAGTTAGTGACAATGACGAGAGTTGAAGGTTAGACCAAGTTGTTAGTCATTCCTCCCACTATCTCTGAATCTATTTTTACCTGATTACACCTCTATGAAGCATTTTGGGATTTCCTCAACATTAAAGGCACTTACGTAGAATCAAACTGTAGTTCAATAGAGTACAGGTTTCTTGTGGCATAAATAGGAGGCTGACATGCATCATAAAGATGATGATAACCACCTTGCAACTTGGCTACTGGACATGGCACAAAGTTTGGCAAGAGGAGTTTGATTGCCCTTCAGAGAAAAATGAGGAGGAATGTACAGGAAGAGATCGAGAAGTTGATCTCCAGAAAGCTGCATGATGTGTCAGGAGAGAGAGAGAGACAGACAGAGGGCAATTGGGGTTACTATTCCAGGACAGTCATCAGCAGGGGACTCAGTGGCAATAGGCACAATTTGAAGCAAGGCACAAACAAGGAAGCCAACAAGCCTGATCAGTAGAGAAGTGACAATAAAATGTGTGGTGTCCCAATTTAGTCAGATACCGAAAGTAGTGCGTTGAAGATTATAGTGAGAAGGCCAAGTTCTCCCTTATTCACTTTTTAATAATAAATCATAGGTGGCAATACCAAGGTACATGCTGAGGACACGTCCTTAAACTTGCAGTAACATCCAGTGATAAGTCTGCCCACTGCCCCCATTTATTTTTGTCATTTACAGCCCCAGCCACAGGAGTGTTTTATCTTAGAATACCACTCACCTCGATTTTCTTAAGTTACATCCTTAATGGATCCATTGGCTGTGGCAAAATTATCTTTATTTGGTCATAGGTGGAATGATCTGCAGCATGGTCAAGTAGATGCCAGTACCATAAGCTGTTAAAAGTTTGGGGAGATAGTTCAGATGAATGGGCCTTCAGTACTATAGTCAGGATGTTGTCAAGGTGAATAGCTTTTGCTGGGTCCAGTAACCCCAGTTACTTCTCAATGTCCTCTCTGCGGGAGCAGAGTTCCTCTGTATATTTAAGACTGAGATAGGCAGATTCTTGATCAGTAACGGCAAGTGAACGTGAGGAATGTTGGATCAGCCATGATCTTATGGAATGGCAGAGCAGGCTTGAGAGGCCAAACAGCCTGTTCCTGTTCCAATTTCTTATGGTCTGTGCTGCATTAGCTAATCTCAGCCAGGGGGAATAGTAATAAACAGAGAAAGAGAAAAACTAAAAAGCCAGACTGACCCCATTCAACTATCTTACAGAACACCTACTGTGCTGCCACAGATGTCAGATTTGGATGGGATGGGTCCAAATGGGTCTGCCCAATCAAACAGCCGGCTTCACCATATTTGCAACTCTCACATGCTTGAGATATGCATGGCACTGGATTGTGAACAGTGAGAGAAGTCATTATTTGCATAGACTGAGGGGAAAAGGTCAGAGAGAGAGGATACAAATATAAATAAAAGAATGAGCAAAAATTGAAAGCTGTGTTTATGAAGAGTGTTGCAGGGTAGGAAAAATGCAGCCTTGTGAACACTAATGATCATTTTAACTCCTTGACATTGTCACCTCCGCTCTGCTCCCTTCACCCTTCCTATCAAATGTTGACAGCAAAATCATCTAGGAAATAAATTCATTAAAAAATAAGCACACTTAGGTAGTCAAACATTTGACCAAAATGCTGCTGGCAAGCTCAGATGCAGTGCATTATGAATTCCAGCTGCATATCATAGTAATGTTCTCTAAAACCAAATTTACTGATTTATATAAAGACATTCATCACCACAATAATAATCCAACATCACAATACACTTCTGTCTCAAAACAAACCAATTCAGCCTGAATATGAAAATAAGCACAAGACATTTTCAAAAGGTGCCTGTTTCAGGGTTCTGTCTTTCTCAAGATTGCATGATTCCCTTTTAATGCTGCATTTAAAAATTTCTACACAACACCACCATATGTTTCACAGTGCAATTGCATTGTTTTCTCATGTACAGAATTACAACTGTGAGTTATTTGCAAGATTCAGTTTTGTGAAGTTACACAACCACCCACGAGGAAGTGGATCTTTTTTGTGTAGGTGGTAGAAGTGGGGTTGTGGGGGGTGGGTGGTGGCACATAGGGAGCGACACACTGTCTGTTAGGGGGGTTTCTGGGGATGCCAGGAAATTAGCTATGGTGGTTTCTGTGCTTGCAGACATAGATACATGCTTTGCCCTGTCATGGAAATTTATTGCTTGCAACAAAAATGAAGACCATTATATTAAGCGACAACTGAAGCTTAATATGTGGAAGATATGAGTCAGCAAAGCACAGCTTGTACTTCCCCTTTTCATGTCCAGAACATAAACCACAATGTTAAGAAATCTGATTTTTTTTTTTGCCTTTTACCCATGTAAAGAGAGATTGAAAAATATTTGTTGGATTTACCTGTGACTATAACGAATGGCAATCGTCAGGCCAAGCTGAAAATGTAAAAAAGAACATGTTATATTAAAGAAATTGTACATTTGTGGTGTTTTAACACATTGGCAAACTTGTGATTCGTATCTCATAAATTATTTTTAAATTCAGACTCTGCAGTCATTCTGCAAATCACAAATGAGGTGAGTAACTAATTCCTTTCATTGATGATATTAGCTAAGGGAGGGATGATGGTCAGGACATGAGAAAACATCCTGCCCTTCTTCAAGGAATGCCATGGGAGATTTGTTCAGACAGACCAAACCCCTCAAAATGTTCAAAAAATAAACTAGACCCCCTAACTTTTCTTATTTTAAATGTAAACGTAAGGTGCTGTATTCCAAATGCAATTCAATTGGTCAAACTACTGGAATTTAAAGCAAAACACGCTTTATTAATCCATCGTAGTTAAAATACAACAAAAGAAACAAGGAATTGGAATAACAATTGGAAATCGTAACAGAATAATAGATACGGTAACTATTGTTAATTAACTATTCCAATATAGTAACATCCCAGGCAAAAGGCAAATTCAGAAAATAGACTGTTTTACATGCAGTTCTCGCAGCATGAGTGCTTTTGGCTGTAACTGAGAGAGGGAAAAGACAGCTTTCACTTCTTCCCCAACAGCAACTGCAGAAAGCTAAAACAAAAAATCCTGCATCTGTGGGAGCTTGACTACACCCATTCAGGCTGCTTCTATTGTTCCAAGGCCTCAGAAGCTGTTTATTCTCATGGCTCTCAGACTGCTCGCCACCTCTGCCTTAAAACTTCACTTAAAAAAAACACGAAAAATACACCCCTTAAAGACACAGTATGTCAACTACTTCATATCTAGCCAATGGGGCCTCTGTCTAATATTCAGTTGTATATAGACTACACCTTCAACAAGAAGCACTTCTTCAGTAATTCACCAAGATATCAATTTTGATTATGCGCTTGAACACGCAATGCTTTGAATTACAGTTAAGTATGCCACCATCTAATTCTGATACTAAGCAGTATTTAAGTCAATCGTTCAATACATACTTAAAGCAAATTTACTTCATACAAACATTTCCTACATGTTGGAGACCCATGGTCCAAAATCTCCATTGCTACTGGGAACATTACAAACAAAAATATAGAAAGAAAACTCAACAGCAGCTTGCAATTCTATAGTGTAAGGCAATAAAATGTTACAAGTCACTTCAAAGGAGTAATGTCAAGCAAAATTTGCCACTTGAAGTGATATCAGGGCAAGTGACCAGAAGTCTGGTTAAGAGTTGAGTTTTAAGCATTGTTTTAAAATGCTTCAACATGCTTTCCAATGAGTACATCTCCTTACAAATTTTGCCTTAACCATGTTGGCAATGGATGTGGTACGGACACCTTGGAATTCTATTCCACAAAGTTAGGTAGTGAAGAATAGAAGTGGAGCTAACCTTTGCTCATTTTTATATAGGAGATACATTCTACAAACATGTATCAGTGACGATAGGATGGCTTTTAGAGGTGCATTTGAACCTTGTATATGTTTTTGGTTTTGAGCCACAGATTCCGAGCAATCTCTTCCAAGCCAATAAAGTAAACAGCTTATGAGGACTTAGATTTTTTTAAAAAGTTAGAACAATAAAAGCAGCATGAATGGGTAGAATCAGGCTCCCACAGAACCGGGGTTTTACTTTGGCTTTCAGTAGTTATCGAGGTTTTGAAGTTGGCTGTGGAAACTCTCTCTCCCCTCTCTGTTACAGCTCAAAGCTTGGACTCTCTTTCTGCTGTCAGAATCACATGTGAAACAATCTGCCTTACTAACTTTGCCTTTTCCAGGGGTGTGTTTATGGGATGTTACTATATTGGAACAGTTGCTGTTTAGTAGTTAAATAATCTATTATTCTGTTAAGTTGTGCCAATTCTTCTTTCTTTTGTTTGTACTTTAACTTGAGGTAAGAATAAAATGTGTTTTGCTTAAGCCAAGTAGTGCCACCATTTGAATTACATCCGAAAGACAGCGCCCTATACTTGCCTTTAAATAAGATAAAAGTTAGGGTCTAGGTTATCTCCTTGAAAACTTTGAGGAGGCATTGGTCTGGTCCACAACATATCTTTTAACCTAACCACAATATTTCCAGTCTGTTCCAATCTATGTTACTTTGGGCAAACTAAAATAAATGAAAAAATGATGAATTGGTCAACCCCTTAAAAGGGACACTTTTTGGGTGCAGGTGAATCCCAAGTGAACATTAACCACCTGTTTACAATGTACAATTAACAGTTTCTCTTATATAAATGGAAAACACTCAGGCATTATCTATGAAGAAAGAAGTCAGCACTTTATATTTCAATACAGATGGAAGATCGCATATCAGAAATATTGAGCAGACTATTACAGTCCCAGGGAGGGTGTAAGATGACAAACCATGCAGGTATTTAACCCACAGAGGAAGTCATCAAATAATGCTAAGTCCATGGACCAACCTGAAGGTCCAGGCCCCATCAACATCTTCTGTTCATAACTGCAAAAAGCTCTAACTATGGCCACTGTTCCCAGTGCTGCTGCTGAGACAAGAGATCACTGGCCATCTGATTGACTCACAGCTCTTTGAGATAGAATTACCTCTCCTATATGGCACAGGTACTGCCTCGAGCCAATTACGGACTCGGCGGTCAATAAATGGCTGCAGAGCAAGCCAGTCTGCCTAGGCTCTTCCTTGACTTTTATACTACAGTGTGCTGCATTAGTCTCCACAAATGCTGCCTGGCCTGCTGAATATTTCCAATACTTTGTTTTGTTTCAAATTTACAGCATCCAATGTATTTTCCTTTTTGGAACAGATTCTCTTAGAATTGAATAGAAGTAGGTTTTATTGTCTCATCTCTTTAAATTAAGAAAAGAGATTTATATGTACAACCAAAGTTTCAAACAAATTCGAGCCTCCATATTCCTTACCAAGCATTACATTATGAAGCATCCCTTCTCTGGAATTTCTTTCTGCATGTATTTTCTTCCATACAGTAAGTAGGCAATTAAGATTTGCATCCATCCATTTAATTGTAGAGATTTCCTTTCTCCCCACTATTTGGTTCAAGTCAATAAAGTCAATCTGTAATCTTTTCTCACTCACAGCTTTCATAGTATACATGACTGTGAACTGAACAATTGTCTGCATAGCAGCTATATTATCTTCCTTGCCAAGATGAATTAAAATAGACAGTTAATCTTTAAAATCTAAATTGACTAACTTCAAAGGTTTGGACTTCAGAAATGAGAAAAAAAAGTTCAAATGAGCTGTGACTCTCCAAAGAAACAACCTATGGTATATATTTGTGGAAAATAAAATTAAAGCGAGAGATCTAATCTGATGCTGAGAATGTGGTTACAGAATGATGCATTAGAGGAGAACAAACAGGTTGGTTGTTTTTGATGCCCAGTGAAATTCATAGTTTTCTTGAAAGAAAAGAATTGCTAGTGTTTGCTGTCTAGCCTTCTCACCAGACAAGAAGCTCTGATATTTTTGCTATTATTTCAGTTAGAATATGTCTTACATCCTTCAAAACTGAGAGTATTTCTTAGACTAGTTCTGCTTTATTTGATGGAAATTAATTGCTTCATATAGTCACTATTTTATCAAACAAAAAAAGAGCAGGGACACTTGGGAATGACTGTCAAAGTCAATTGACTGGAAAGTAGTCAAACTCTCGGGAAAATACAAAGGAACATTTAACTGAGACAGGCTACCACACCCAGAAAAGACTATCAAAGGGTAATTACAGTACATACGTGTGTATAGGTTGACCTCAAGTATAAGTCAACCCCCTTATTTTTGGCCAAAAATCTCTTGTATTTTCCATATATCTCGTGTATAAGATGAGCCTTCTATTTCACATTAAATCACATTCATTAATTCACATTGGTAACTCTATTCATCACTCTTTGTTTAGTATATTGCATCTCCATTCATTCATTCATAACTCTACTTACTGCACTTGGTTTACGACAGCACATTTTGATTCATTCATTCATTCAGACCGGGACTAAGCCTAGGTCTATCAGTACTTATCACACTTTGTTCACTACACATCCAAAAGTTAATATCGCTAAAAGGTTCGTCATTTTAATTGTGCCATTATACCTGAAAAAAATTGAGATGTATTTGCTACATATATCTTTACTTCTTTAATAAATGTATTAATGTTGCTGAGATTCATAATATACTCGAGTAAATGGGAGGGTAACTGAAGAATTTGGCAGGAAAATTCAAGACACTTACACATTCAGAATTTAATAAATGTTTCATTTTAAGTATGCCATTAAGCAGGCCATGATGATGTTGAACAGTGTGATTTTGCAGGATTTCAATGAACCTTTGACACGCTACATTTCCTTACCGGTCTCTTGCTTTTATCCAGTAATTACCTTTACTTTAATTCATTGTGTTTTCTTTTCTTTACCCGGGATCAAATCAACTTTTGCTAATAATACAGTACTTCGAAATGCAGTATGAATTTCAGCCCCTCAAAACTTGTGCCGTGTATTAGTCAACCTCCTAATTTCAACTTTAAAAAACTCTTCAAAATTCAACTTATACTTGAGTATATACAGTACCTGGATATGAAAATTCACAATTTGAAATATATCGCTCACAAAGCGACCTTAAAATATCTCTGCAACAGCTATTGCTAAAACAAAGGCTTGGAACTGAAACGCAATATGCAAAGGTTAGGATGCAAATTCCCTGTCCAAATCAAAAGATAATAAGGGAATTCAAACTATGGACCATCAAACTCTTGGTAGAAATTTAATTGTTCCCATTGTGGGCCAAGGGCCAGGTTTTCAACTGATGAAACCTACCTTGATTTCAGCAAGACATTGATAAATTCAAAATACCGACATTGACACAAGAGCTGTTGCAGCCAGACTCACCCAAAATATTGAGGGAAACTAGTATTTCAAGCAAGGTTCTGAGAGCATTTGGGCAGATATTGGAAGGGAAACTCCCTGCCTCCATTTAACACCTGGTTCCCATAAAAGGGAAATAAAATTATATAGGGTTATAATTTTAAAGACCCGACATACAAATGTTTCCTGCATTTAGAAATAGCTGCTTTCCAGTGTCCTGCATTGTGGTCCAATTTGCTGTAAACGATGTTTATGCCAACTTACTGCTTCTTTCTAGCCAACCAATCTTCTATCCATGCCAATATATTATCCCTACATCATGAACTTTTACTTTCAATAGTAATTTTTGACGTGGCACCTTATCAAACACTTTCTGGAAATCTCAGGACAGAACATTCACCAGTGTAACTTTATCCAGAACATGTATTAACTCCTCAAAGTCACCCAATGTTTTGGCCAAACATGATTTCTCTTTCACAAAACCATGTTGACTTTGCCTGATGCATGAAGGTATGTGGATGCATTTGTTTGCTCTGCTGTAACTTTAACAGTAGCATCTAATAATTTCCTTATGACAGATTTTAATCTAACCTGCTGGGATTTTCCTGTTTTCTGTCTCCATTTTTATTAAAGGAGTTACATTTGTATCTTCCAATCTATTGGGGCTATCCCTGGATCAAGTGAGTTTGAAAATTAGACCAATACATCAACTACCACCAGCTAATTTTTTCAGACCCTAGGATGAAGTCAACCCAGACCTTTGTACTTATCAGTCTGTAGCTCCAATAATTTATTCAGTGCCACCTCACTTCTCTGATGATTGTGATTTTCCTGAATTCTTCCCTCCTTTCCAGTTCTTGGTTTTATTGAGTTTCCACAGAGAAGTGAGATGCAAAATACCTGCTCAAATTACCTGCTATTTCCTTATTTATGTACTTACTTTTCATAGAACCAATGCTCACTTTAATAACTCTTTTATTCTTTAATTCCTTTTACTTTTATATTTCTGTCTTGCTTTCCCTTATACTCTAATGTTTTATCTCTTTATTAATTCTTTGGTCATTCTTTGCTGCATTTTATGTCACATCCAATCTTCTGACCGTCACCTACTTTTTGCTAGTTTATGTTTTTCTTTTAGTTTAATCCTGTCTTTCACATTTCTAGTTAACCAGAGTAGATACATTCCAACAAGTCTGAAAAACCTGAAGGAATATACCAACATTCTGTGGTGAACTAGAAATGGATGATCTCAGTCAAAGCACTGCTAGGTAGCAGCAAATATATGATAATTGAATGTTACATATGGTTGAGAGAGTTTCAAAAGGTTATGGAAAAGGATAAGCCTTCCATAAAAGTTAAAGCTTTTAATTGGAGTAAGCAAATTTCAATGGTATGAGACAAGAACTTTCAACAGTTGATTGGAATAGACTGTTCGCAGGTAAAATGATGTCTGACAAGTGGGAGGTTTTCAAGAGTGTGATGACTAGAATGAAGGGTAAGGCTGGTAACAATAAGGAACAATGGATGAATAAAGATATTGAAGTTCTAGTCAAGAATAAGAGAGGATCTTATGTTAGAAATAAGCAACTTGGTTCAATTGAATCTTATCAATATAAGGAGTGTAGGGGCACTCTTAAGAAAGAAATCAGGAAGGCAAAGAGGGAATATGAGATACCAATGGCAGTTAAGGTTAAGGATAATCTAAAGAGATTCTACAAATGTATTGGGAGCAAGATGTTAACTAAAGAGAAGGTAAGGCCCCTTAAAGATCAAGGAGGTCATCTTTGTGTTGAACCCCAGGAGATGGGAGAGATACTAAATGAATATTTCACATTAGTTTTTATTGTGGAAAAAGAAATGGAGGCTAGAGAATGCAGAAAAATAAATTTTGATGTTTTAAAAACAGTTCACATTACAAAAGTGAAAGTTTGGGAGGTCTTAGAGAACTTATAGGTGGACTTATAGGACCTGATCAAATGTATCCCAGAACATTGTGGGAAGTAAGGAAGGAAATTGTGAACCCCTTGCAGAAATATTTGTAACATCTATAACTACGGGTGAGGCACCTGATGACTTGCCAGTGGCTAATGTTTGTTTAAGAAAGCTTGTAAGGAGAAACCGAGATACTATAGACCTGTGACTCTGACTTCGGTTGGGGGTAAATTGTTCAGAGTAATTATAAAATTAATAGGATTTATGGACTTTTAGAGGGGCAAAAATTGATTAGGAATACTCAGCATGATTCTGTGCAAGGAAAATTGTGTCTCACAAACTTGATTGTGTTTTTTGAGGAAGTTACCAAAACGATTGATGAGGGCAGAGCAGTAGACTTTGTTTACTTGGACTTCAGTGAAGCATTCAACAAGGTTCCGCATGGTAGACTAATTAGTAAAGTTAGATCACATGGGATTCAGGGTTAGCTTGCCAATTGGATATGTAATTGGCTTGATGGCAGGAGACAGAGGAAGGTGGAGGATTGCTTTTCGGACTGGAGGCCTGTCACCAATGTGTTGCCTGGGTCCTCTTTTGTTTGTCATTTATATAAATGATTTGGATGAGACTGTAGAAGGCATGGTTAGCACGTTTGCAGATGAAATCAAAATTGGTGACATAGTAGTCAGTGAAGAAGATTTTCTAAGATTACAAAAGAATCTTGATGAAATGGGATCGATGGGCTGAAAAATGGCAGGTGGAGTTCAATCTTGATAAATGTGAGGTATGACATTCTGGTACAACAAACAAGGGTAGAACTAATACAATTAATGGTAGCGCCTTGGGTAGTGCTATAGAATGGAGGCACTTCGGGTTTCAGGTACGTAATTCTTTGAAGTTTGTGTCACATATAGACAGGTGGTTAAAAAGTCACTTGGCATGCTTGCCTTCATTGCTCACTCCTTTGAGTATAGAAGTTGGCAAGTCATGTTGAGGTTGTACAGGACATTGATGAGGCCTCTTCTGGAGTACTGTGTCCAGTTCTGGTCGCCCAGTTTGAAGCAGGATATTATTAAGCTGGAGAGGGTTCAAAAGAAATTTACCAGGATGTTGCCAGGTATAGAAGGTGAGTTATAAAGAAAGGCTGGGACTGTTACCCCAAGAGCATAGGAAGTTAATAGATGACCGTACAGAAAGTTATAAAATAATACAGCATATAGATAGAGTTAATTGTAGTTGTCCTTTCCCTGGGGGGGGGGGGGGGGTTCAAGACTAGGGGACACATTTTTAAGGTGAGAAGAGGAGATTTTAAGAAGACATGTGGGGCAATTGTTTTATACAGAGGGTGGTTCACATGTGGAATGAACTTCCTGAAGAAGTGGTGGATGTGGGTACAATTACAACATTTAAAAGACATTTGGCTAAGCACATGAGTAGAAAACATTTGGAGGAATTTGGGTCAGCAGGAGGTAGGTGGGACTAGTTTAGTTTGGGATTATGTTTGGAATGGATTGGTTGGATGGAAGGGTCTGTTTCTGTGCTGTCTAACTATGATTCTAAAAGAGCAGGTCCAAGATTATTTGTTTAAACTTAATTATGGCAACTATTGTGTCATGAAAGAACAGCTGGCTAAAATGAATTAGTATATTAGGTTAAGGATAAGTCAATAGATGTGCAGTAACAGACAGAATAAAGTAAGAGTAAGAGGGCAAGTTTCAACATTTTGTTGGAAAGAGAGTGGATGACAAGTGATGTGGTTCCTGTCTTATCCTGTTGCTAAGAAGCTTGTAAGAAGAAGGAAAGCATTTGAATTTGTATTGTGCCTTTTAGAAATGCAACCTGTCCCACAGTAAGTAGGTCAGTGAAATAATTTTGAAATCTTGGCAGCCAGGAAATGCAGTGACTAGTTTGTGCGTGGTTTGCTCCTATGAGCAGTAATGGGTTAATGACCAGATAATCTCCTTTAGTGATGTTGGCTGAAAAGTGAATATTGGGTGGAACACTGGCCAAGTTCCATTCCTCCACTCCGAAATACAGCCTGGGATCTTTCATATCTAGCTGGCAGAATGGCAATTGAGTATTTCAGTGAAATTCTATATAAAGGCCATGTACTTTGGACACAGGTGAGAGTGTTGCCACTGAGCCAATTGACCCCTGAATCTATTCAGTGTTATTTCTCAGTTCAACAATATGTTGTTGTTGTCGTCGTCATCATCGACAATGACTTAAATATTTCTCTTCCGTCAATAAGTTAAAAGTTCACACGAAATAGTGGGCTTTCATCAATCTTGACTTTCATCAAATCTGTCCCATTGAAATGTCAGTTAATGTAAATGATGATTGCTGAGACTTGAGGTAAGATGCATTAATGTCACAATGTGAAGGGAAATATCTGACCCACGCTGTACCTGTCCTCTGTGACATTGTAGATTTCAGAACTTAAATAACTGTTCATGGAGAACTGGAGGGCATAGGTTTAGGTTGAGAGGAAAAAGATATAAAAGAGACCTAAGGGCCAACTTTTTCACCAAGAGGGTGGTGTGTGTATGGAATGAGCTGCCAGAAGAAGTGGTGGAGGCTGCAACATTTAAAAGGCACCTGGTTGGGTATATGAGTAGGAGGGATTTAGAGGGATATGGGCCAATGCTGGCAGGTGGGACTAGATTAAGTTGTGATATCTGGTCAGCATGGACGAGTTGGACTGAAGGGTGTATTTGCGTGCTGTACCTCCGAATGAATCATCAAAGAAATGAACTGTCACAAAGCAATAACTCTGTCTGGAACTGTTCGGGAACAAAAGCTGTTGCACAGACTGGAGGAATCAGCTGTATCTTGGTCAGATTTATATATAAACAAATATATTTCAACTAGTAATAAAAATTGCAAAGGACAGACCCACCATCCACAGCTAACCAAAAAGCTGAAAAATGGTTTCAAAAATAAAGAAAAATATCAAAAAGACAGTTGACAGATCAGAGAGATGGACAAAATATAAGAAACAGCAAAAAGAATGATTAAAACATTGATAATTTGGAAAATTAGGGTATCAGAGAAAGCTTGCCAAAAACATTAAAAAACAAACATTTCTCAAATAGGCAAAAAAAATTGTGAAAAGGAGTTGGGTATTGGTTCTATCGAAAATTTAGAATTAGTAACGGAAAATGAGATGACAATTGAACTCAATAGGTATGTTCTGCATTGAAGACCAATGCAAAATACAACATTCCAGAAACAGGAAATGGATGAAGGGGAAGAATCCAGTAAAATTACTATCGCCAGGGAAGTGAACTGCTGGAGCCACAGGTTGATGAGTGCCTGCATCTTGTTGGAAATTATCCCAGGGTCTTAAAAGAAATGAGTGGTGTGAGTTGCCCCAGTGGTTTTATATTTTCTACATGTAAGAAATGTTTCTGGAACAACACAAAAAATAATCTTCAATGATCTATCAAGGCTACATCAACTGTGTTTTGACACCACCAAGGCCACCAATTTGAAGTTATGATCTGGCCAGTGACCATCAATCTTTTAATAAAGTGGATACAGTGTGAGATCTAGGTACTGAGAAATGAATAAAGCCTCAAGATTCCATGGTAAACAGCAACTCTACCACAGAAAGTTGCAGGTATATATATATATATATATGACCTACCATATATTTGCAATTTACACTCTAACATCTAATTTTAAATTGGATGTGTAGGCAACTAAAAAATGTAAAAAATGCAGTAAGGTTGTTACATGTTGCAATTCTTTGGAACCTCTGTGCCTTCAAAATTGTTATTTTTATAAATTGATTGCTTACATAAAAATTACACACATTAAAATAGCTTCATCACAACTGCAAAGCCCTTTACAAAGTCCTTGAGAGACTTGGATGATCACCAAAATATATTATTGTGCACCTTTTGCTTAATAGTACAAGAGACAGTGAATTTTCTTCATTTTTTTATATTAGATTAGATTCCCGACAGTATGGAAACATACTCTTCAGTCCAACAAGTCCACACCAACCCTCCAAAGAGTAACACATCCAGACCCATTCCCCTATATTTATTCCTGGGCAGAAGTGGGTACTGCAGATGCTGGAAATCAGAGTCTAGATTAGAGTGGTGCTGGAAAAGCACAGCAGGTCAGGCAGCATCCGAGGAGGAGGAAAATTGACATTTCAGGCAAAAGCCCTTCATCAGGAGTCAACCTTATTGTGTCCAATATTGAAAAGGTTGAAGGAAGGTGTCCTGAATGGCACTTACATGGCATGACTATGTAGTCATCAGCATAACATGAGCCAACATTTTCCAACATCACTCTATATTTACCCCTGACTAATGCACCTATCACCAAGGGCAATTTGGCAAGAGCAATTCACCTAACTGCACATCTTTGGATTGTGGGAGGAAACCCCCGGAGCACCTGGAGGAAACTCTCACAGAACGGGGAGAATATGCAGACTCCACACAGACAATCGCCCGAGGTGGGAATCAAACCTGGAGCTGTGAGGCAGCAGTGCTAACCACTGAGCCACTGCATCACCCCAATCTGTCTCCAGATATGGAGCCCATTTGTGACCAATTTCCACAAAGGGTCACGACTGAGTTTAAACTTGGCAGGAAGTTTCTTAGAGCGGTGGGAGCATGGAATGCGCTGCCAGCAGTGCTGGTAGTGTCAGATATATTAGGGATAGTTAAGCGACTCTTGGATAGGCACAGGGATGATAGTAAAATGAAGGGCATGCAAATTAGTTTGATCTTAGAGTAGAATAAAAGGTCAGCACACCATTAAGGGCCAAAGGGCCAGTACTGTGCTGTACTGTTCTATGTTCTGTGTTCAACAGGATCAGAACTAAGACTAAAGATGACCCTCCAGCATATCCTTGGCTCATGTTTGCTGATGACTACATAGTCACGCCATGTCAGTGTCATTCAGAACAACTTCTTCAATTTTGGACACAATAAGGTCGGTGTCTCATTTAATGTCACCAAGTCAAACATCCTCCACTGGCCTTAGCTGATCAAGAACCTTTAGAACTAAACTTCACAATTGTTCTGTCTCTTCTTTAGGTAGAACATATTTCTGACGACCTAGTATGATTAACTGGGATTTGAACAACACACTAAATAGTACACCAAAAAAACCCAAAAGAACAGCAGATGCTGGAAGTCAGAAATAAAAACAGAAATTGCTGGAGAAACTCAGCAGGCCTGGCAGCATCCATGGAGAGAAAGCAGAATTAACATTTTGGTCCAGAGACCCTCTTTTAGAGCTGATCACAGATGTGGCCTGGAAAAAGGCCACATCTCTTCCAGATATGCCCACCTTTAAGGAGTTCTGCTCCACTCTCTGACAGACTTTCCATTCTAATCTTTTTTCTTATTCATCATCATTACTTTTGTTGTTGCCTCCTCCTTTTCCCTCCCCATCTTCAGCATTTATACCAACCTTTGCCAGCTACCAAATGTTCTGAAGAAAGGTCACTGGACCCGAAACATTAACTCTGCACAGATGGTGCCAGACCTGCTAAGTTTCTGCAACAATTTCTGTTTTTGAGCCTAAATAGTATTTGAAGAATCCAGACATACTTCATTCAATAGCGTGACCTATATTTTTACATTAAAAGTCCCACAGCCTAACTTCCCAATTTAAATTCTCCTCAAGTTTTATGAAGTTAAAAATCACACAACACCAGGTTATAGTCCAACAGGTTTAATTGGAAGCACACTAGCTTTCGGAGCGTCGCTCCTTCATCAGGCGGTAGTGGAGGGCTCAATCAAGTTTTATAAAGATCACATTGCTCAGGTTCAAGTACCATCTCATTACGCATCATGGAAACACCTGGAACATTTTGCGATTGTGGTGGTCTGTTTTTGTCATTAAATCACAAGCAAAACAAATTTCACTGAAAACTGCAGAACCCTAGGAGCATCATTCAAACCAAAGATATATTTGTTTGGTTACCATATCCTTCTTTTGTCTCCAAAAATTATCATATTTCAGAAATGCAATTTTCATATCAATTGACTTACACTCCCATGAATATCTGACCAAAAGAGTACAAAGATTTTCAGAATTACTTATCCATTTGGGAAAAATTCACTCTAATTTCTGTTTCATCCAATCGCTTGTCAAAACCCTGAACAACTAGTTTTGTTTTAGCCATTTAACACCCATTTTTAAGGACTTTATCCAGTACAAATCTACGTTTGATTAGGGCAGAGCGATAGATGTGATGTATATGGACTTCAGTAAGGCGTTCAACAAGGTTCCCCATGGGACACTGGTTAGATCTCATGGAACACAGGGAGAACTAGCCATTTAGATACAAAACTGGCTCAAATGTTGAAGACAGAGGGTGGTGGTGGAGGGTTGTTTTTCAGACTGGAGGCCTGTGACCAGTGTAGTGTCACAAAGATCGGTGCTGGGTCCACTACTTTTCATCATTTATATAAGTGATTTGGATGAGAGCATAAAAGGTATAGTTAGCACGTTTGCAGATCACACCAAAATTGGAGGTGTAGTGGACAGCAAAAAACATTACCTTGGATTGGAACGGGATCTTTATCAGATGGGCCAATGAGCTGAGGAGTGCCAGATGGAGTTTAATTTAGATAAATGTGAGCTGCTGCATTTTGGGAAAGCAAATCTTAGCTGGACTTATACATTTGATGGTAACGTCCTAGTGAGTGTTGCTGAACAAAGAGACCTTGGAGTGCAGGTTCATAGCTCCTTGAAAGTAGAGCACAGATAAATAGGATAGTGAAGAAGGCATTTGGTATGCTTTCCTTTATTGGTCAGAGTAATGAGTACAGGAATTGGGGGATCATGTTGCGGCTGTACAGGATATTGGTTAGACTACTTTTGGAATATTGCGTGCAGTTCTGGTCTCCTTCCTATCAAAAGCATGTGGTGAAACTTCAAAGAGTTCTGAAAAGATTTACAAGGATGTTGCCAGGGTTGGAGGATTTGAGCTATAGGGAGAGGTTGAATTAGCTAGGGCTCTTTTCCCTGCAGTGTCGGAGGCTGAGGATTGACCTTATAGAGGGGCATGGATAGAGTTCAGAATTAGAGGGTATAGATTTATGGTGAGATGGGAAAGACATAAAAAGGACCTAAGGGGCAACGTTTTCACGCAGAGAGTGATGCGTGAGTGGAATGGGCTGCCAGAGGAAGTGATGGAGACTGGTACAATTACACCATATAAAAGGCGTCTGGATGGGTATATGAATAGGAAGGGTTTGGAGGGATATGGGCCGGGTGCTGTCAGGTAGGACTAGATTGGATTGGGGTATCTGTTGGCGTGGACGAGTTGGACTGAAGGGTCTGGTTCCGTGCTGTACATCTTTATGACTCTATGACAATGTATGTGACAAAAGCTTGTTGATCCTTATCTGGAATCACAGAATAAACTCGAAACTCTGCCTTACTTTGTCGCATGGTCTTAGCTTGAAGTATTTCACAGGAGACTATGTTATCACTTTTTAGAGTAGGGAAGTCTTACTGCAACAGTGCAAGGTGCTGGTGAGACTACATCTGACGTTTTGGTCTCTTCATTTAAGAAAAGATATTATTCCATTGGAAGCAGAACTGAGAAGGCTCACTGGGATTCTCCCTGGTATGGAAAGATTGTCTTATGAACAAAGGCTAAACTAGGGTATCATCCTATCACAGTTTTAATGTCAGTTTCAAACTGCTATTGCAATCCACATGAGACAAGAATGACTGGCCATTTCTACTAATACAGTAGTATATCATCAAATGTCATATACTAGCAACCTACTAAGAAGTCAATCAAGGAGATAAGTAGCAACTCCACTGAAAATGGTACCAAGTTGTTTAGCACATCAAATACTCTGACTTGAGAATGAAACCAATTTGTTTCAGCAATAAAGTGACATGAACCTAAAAGTAAGGTCAATATCAGTCGGTGGTTTATTAGTAGAGCAAAACTTACCACTAACGATTCAATATCTAACCATGGTCATACATCACTCAATTTTGTGTTTGAAATAGCACTAAAAATGCAAGCTTGCAATCAAAACAGTCATTTCACATTTGCTGGCTTCATAAAAACCTATTTGTAAGGTTTCGTCAAAAACCTCAATTGGAGAAAAACAGCATTCGAAACTTAGAAGAATTTCAACAGCTCTAGTGCACAAAATATACAGTGCCCATAAGAAAATAAAATCAGCCTTGATAATATGAGGTCATGACCCATCTGTGGTTAAAAATCGGTAATCAATCTGCTGGAACTGTTCTTTATCACTGATTCAGATACGCACTCTACCTGCACAGCTTTCACCATGTCATGGTCATCCTGTCCTCTGAACATTCATAAGCTAAACATTATTTTTCTAACAGTTTATAAATGTTATAAATATTTTAGATAAATGTACTTATAAATATTTTAGATAAATTTACTTACTATTCTACATGTTAAATATACAGCAAAAAGTAAATGAAAAATTCTCAAGTCATAAATCTGATTTAACATAGATAGATTCAATGAGGAAGTGAGTGCTGGTGCAAACTTGGCTAATGAGTGGCTTCCTGTTGCTTGAATATTTCCATTTATTGGATTTGAAATTTCTGTACCCATAAAAGCACCAGCAGGAGGCGCACTGGGCAGGGCAGAACTTGGGGAGTTATTTTTGAACAATTAGAAATTCTATCACTTGTGGCTGCCCCCTCCTCACTGTGCAGCCATTGGAGGAAGTGATGGGACTGATAGGATCACCCAACCCACTAGAGGTATCACCACTTCTGCCAACTTTGCCTCGAATACAAGGTACATCTCATGACACAGGCTTCCTTCCTGCACTTGCTAAAGTGCAGCCCACAATGCACAACAATCAATACTCATTCTTAAGATAACAGTTTTCTGCATTTTAGCTGCATGATTTTCTTGTCAAAGTACTCTCTCTCTTCAGAGACCAGAAATATAATTTCCCCATTCCCTCACTTTGGTCAACAGAAAGGTCCTTCAGCTAAGACTAAAGCCACAACCCTCATCGTGCATGCAGTTGTTAACCTGTAGCTCCAACACAGGTGGGCAACACCGTGGTTCAGTAGTTAGCAGTGCTGCCTCACAGTGCCAGGGACCCAGGTACAATTCCACCCCTGGGCAAATAAGTGGAGTTTGCACATTCTCCCATGTCTGCCGTGGGTTTCTACTGGGTGCTCGGGTTTCCTCCCACAATCCAAAGATGCACAGGTTAGGTGAATTGGCCATGCTAAATTGCCCATAGTGTCCAGGGATGTGCAGGCTCGGTGGATTAGCCATGAGAAATATAGGGTTACAGGGACAGGATGGGGGTGGGGGGATGGTTCTGGGTGGAATGCTCTTCAGAGGGTTAGTATGGACTCAATGGGCTGAATGGCTTGTTAAGGATTCTATGATTGTAAGGCCGTGCTGTGTATTCCACAATCACAGGGCAAAATACACAGCACCTGCATTCTTGGCCACTATTAATATAAGAAGTAGCAATTCCATAAAACATTATGAACTATTTACAATGTGACCAAATATTTAAAACAACACACTGAATTTTGTTTTTGCATTGTGTGATCATCAAGAAGGTGAATTAAAATCAGTTGCAACAAGGCGTTACATTTCTATTTTAGCATCAAATTTTAATCCTCCATTAACTATGAGGTCAGTGCTATCTCCTCTCCCACAGTAACAAAATTCACTTATGTAGTGAAGAGCTGAAACATACAGTCCAGGAGTTCTCCAGATTACATAGAAACTTCAACCACCAGAAAAACTGGTGGGAATACACAAGTCAGCAATCATTTTTAGGAAGGACAAAAGTTATGGAATTTCAACTGTGGCCACCACTTCCCTGTCCTATGAAAGGCACACACCCAAAAATATCTTAACATATATTTTCCCACAGGTTTATATGAAATTGCAAGCTTTTGGAGCTCCATTCTTTTCTCAGGGGTGATATGACAGAGACGTATTTATAAGCAAAAAGTTAACTTCGCCACCATAACATGTCAGAGGAAGGAGCAGAGCTCTGTAAGCTTGCAGTCCCAAATAAACCTGTTGGACCGTAACCTGGCGTTATTTGACTTTTGTCCACCCCAGTCCAACTCCGGCATCTCTACATCATATATTTTCCCTTTACATGTGAACTGACTTGCTATGCATTCCAAACTATCTGCCTTTTTATTTCACATTTGCGGCAATCTCAATCTTTCATTCTTATTTCACCCATCTTTGTGTACACTGACTTGTTTGCTCCTGATTTCCAGTCTGTTGGAAACGTAAATTTTTAATGAGGACACAATCAGATTTAGCCTGCAACCAACTGAACAGCACTGACAAAAGCCTTAATGTGAGGTCAACAACATTAAAGAGCCAACACAACCGGACTCAACTGCAGAGAAAGAGATTGCATTCGTACCACACATTTTGGCACCTGAGGACATCACAAAGCACTTTAGACCTAATAACACTTTGGAAGGGCAGTCACTGATAAATGTCAGTCATGACAATTTGTACATAGCATGATCCAAAAATTGCAAATAATCTGTGTAACAGTTATGTCGGTTGAGGGACAAACATTGGTCAGGACATTAGGGAGAACTCACACGTTTTTGTAAGTGTGCTACTGGATCCGAAGGGATAGGCAGGACCTCAGGAGAATAAAGTATCTGAAAGACAGGGCTTCTGACTCTGCAGTTCTCAGGGGTTGTGCTGTGTGTCAAATTTCTGGAGTTAGTTCTTTGACTCATAAAGGTGAGCATAATCAAATCAGCCCTGGTCGAAATCAGTAACATCAGAATTATATCAACCTCTATTTTTTAAAAAAAGCAGAAAACTGACAGTGAGAAAAACCTGACAAGATTAAAAAAAATTATGTGCAAACAAATTATAAAAACCACAATGAACATTTTGTGGGCAGGCCAGTGCACGAAATAGGAAGCAGTTGGTGAATTAGATTTTGTCATCTGTCAAACAGCCAAGATCTGCGTCAATCTATATGTGCGCACTCCCTTATTAAAAGTGTCTGTAGGTCTCCTGTGGTGCTCTTTACAGACATCAGATGATACAATGTTTTATAAAGTGCACTTGAACAACAACTAACCCCCCTGTTATGAGCAAATAGACTCCTCCTCTGAAACAGGTCTTCCTCCTTACCTCCACCCCACAGTCTTGGAAATTCTTGCATCCACCACAGTCCTACAGATTGTGTAGTTTTCCCCTGCGGACGTGGCATGTGGAACTGAACAGGTTATCCCTGCTTCGAAGATCGTCTAACATCCTTTCATTGCCCCCTCAAAATTCTCTTCCTTGCTCTCATACAGCCATAGGATTAATGAAATTAACGTCTTTCCCACATATTCCTGATGTTCCATTTACACAGACTGGACAAATATTAGTTGCACAAACACATGGGCTTTAAGTTGTCAGAACATGTATGGGATTTCCCTCGATGTTGCAAGGTCCCCTCACTAACATCTGTCTACTGTAATCCCCACCAAATTCCTGGAGAGGGCAGGATAAATTGGGGTAGTTTTCAAGGTGACAAGTTTGGTACATAATAATGGATGCAACAGAGTTAACAGAACTTCAGCTCTTAAGAAGAATAACACTAGACGTAAAATATTAACTCTGCTTCTTGCTCTGCAGAAGCTAAAATTTTCCAGCACAATCTGTTTTTATTTCAAATGTCCATAATCTGCAATACTTTATTTCTATCTGTGAAATGGGCTATGATCATTTCGCATTGGACAGAATTTGGAGTGGGTAGGCGGGCCAGAGTTTGGAGTGGGCAGGCGGGCGGGGGGGAGGATGCAGGGGAATCCGTCAATGGAGGTCCTCAGCTCAGCTTTGCAAGGACACGTTAGTCCTCAATCTCCAATCTTCATAAGTCAAGTCTTCATACAGCTTTCATGCTGGGACCCTCTAAAACAGCCGACACTAACTGTCTTCACAATATCAGAGGAGCAAGCTTTTTTCTGAACACGCTTAGAATCAAACAGCAGAGGCATGCTGGGAGGATGCTGCAATAATTGATGAAGCTCTCACTGTGACTTATTAGACAGGACACCCAGCCACCCCATGTTCAGGACTGAATAAAAAAAGGCGGAAGAACAGCAGCACAGACATTGCCTGAAGTCAAGCAATGGAATCCTCAGAGAATAGCAGCACTTATCAATCTCACTAGATAACAGAGGATGGGCATGAAGCGAGAGTACAAGATCTGTAATATTGAATGGCAAAGTGAAACAACAAGTGAGAAACAAATACGCTTTCGCCACAAAGGAAAACGTAGTTTTTGCAAATCTTCCAACATAATTTGGTATTGGAAATGCCATTGTGTCATTTGACTTCGATACATGAGCATTATTATTATCTGGGAATAAATGAAAAGATTTCATTAGTTTAAACCTAACACCAATAGAGTGCGGAGATTGGTCAGAAGGAATTTCTAGATGCATTCGTAAGAGTGGAAGATACTGGGACATGGAAATAAAGCAGATGGTTTTGGGTTAGTTCTAGGAAAGAACTACAAAGGGATCTAATGGGCAGAATGGCCTGCTTTAAGGCTGTAAACTGCTTGGGGACTTTTCTCATTTCCACCCCACTATCCTTTTCATTATTACTGCCTCTTGTTTGTTTCGGCAAAACCTCCATCGCAGTGCACCCCACCCCCTTCTCATTTCTGCATTCTTCATAAACTGCCTTAAGAGAAACCATTGGGAGAAAGAGGAGTATGGTTACTGAAAAAGAATACAAAGAATAGAAGAGCACAAAGTGTCAATGCAATATGAAGAGATTGGGAGGGAGAAGGTCAGAGTAGTACCTTAGAGATTGCTGTTGAGAGATTAACAGATGCACTACTACCACACTTTGGTAAGAGAGGGTTTACTTGTAATCCTGAAAATAGGAATTCAACCAGCAGTTTCCCAACTGGAATAACTCATCAACTATGGGTACTTTGGGAATTAATAAAGACTTTGAAACCATCATCATGCAACAAAAACAGAAGTTGCTGGAAAAGCTCAGCAGGTCTAGCAGCATCTGTGAAGAGAGATCAAAGTTAACATTTCGGGTCCAGTGACCCTTCCTCAGAGCTAAAAAAAATGTTGATTTATATGCAGAAGATAGGGAGTGGGGAGAGGGAAAGGAGTAAACAATAGGTGGGGATAGAAACGAGAGAAGAGAACAGTTGGGCAGACAAAGGAGTCGATAACAATCTGGCCAGGAGGGCGAATAGCAAGTTTGTTCATGTCTGTGGTAAAATTAAGAGAAAGGCCAAACTTGACTGACTTTTTTGACTAAGTAACAAAGATTGTTGTTGAGGGCAGGGCAGTGGATGTTGTCTACATGGGCTTTCCAACGCCTTTGACAAAGTCCCTCATAGCAGGCTGATGCAGAAAGTGAAGTCACATGGAATCTGTGGTGAGCTGACAAGATGGTACAGAATTAGCTTGGTCATAGAAGAGAGAGAGTAGTGGTGGATATGCATTTTTCTGCCTGCAGATGTGTGACCAGTGCTGTTCTGCAGGGTTCAGTGCTGTCGTTTGTAATATATATGTAAATGATTTGGAGGAGAATTTAGGTGGCTGGTTACTAACTGTGCCTCTTATGCTCGCATCCAAATCATTTATGTAAATGACAAAAGGTAGAGGGCCCAGCAACGATCCTTGTGGCACTCTACTGGTCACAGGCCTCCAAGCTGGTTATTAACTTTCCAAAGTCACAAAGATTGGGGGAGCTGTGCATTGAGAGGAGGATTGGCAAAGGATACAGCACAAAATAGTTAGCTGGAGACTTGGGGGTGTGAAGTGGCAAATGGAATTTAATCTGGACCCGGGTTCAATTCCCGCCTCAGGCGACTGACTGTGTGGAGTTTGCACATTCTCCCCGTGTCTGCGTGGGTTTCCTCCGGGTGCTCCGGTTTCCTCCCACAGTCCAAAAGATGTGCACGTCAGGTGAATTGGCCATGCTAAATTGCCCGTAATGTTAGATAGGGGGTAAATGTAGGGGAATGGGTGGGTTGCGCTTCAGCGGGTCGGTGTGGACTTGTTGGGCCGAAGGGCCTGTTTCCACACTGTAAGTAATCTAATCTAATCTAATCTAATCTAATCTAATCAATGTGAGGTGATGCATTTTGGGAGATCTAATACAGGAGGGAAATATACAGTAAATAGAGTCATAGAGATGTACAGCATGGAAACAGACACTTCGGTCCAACCCGTCCATGCCAACCAGATATCCCAACCCAATCTAGTCCCACCTGCCAACCCCTGGCCCATATCCTTCCAAACCCTTCCTATTCATATACCCATCCAAATGCCTCTTAAATGTTGCAATTGTACCAGCCCCCACCACGTCCTCTAGCAGCTCATTACATACACGTACCACCCTCTGTGAGAAACAGTTGCTCCTTAGGTCTCTTTTATATCTTTCCCCTCTCACCCTAGACCTATGCCCTCTAGTTCTGGACTCCCCGACTTTGTCTATTTATCCTATCCATGCACCTCATAATTTTGTAAACCTCTATAAGGTCACCCCTCAGCCTCTGCGCTCCAGCCTGTTCAGCCTCTCCCTGTAGCTCAGATTCTCTAACCCTGGCAACATCCTCGTAAATCTTTTCTGAACACTTTCAAGTCTCACAACATCTCTCTGATAGGAAGGAGACCAGAACTGGACGCAATATTCCAACAGTGGCCTGACCAATGTCCTGTACAGCTGCAACATGACCTCCCAACTCCTGTACTCAATACTCTGACCAATAAAGGAAAGCATACCAAACGCCGCCTTCACTTTCCTATCTACCTGCGACTCCACTTTCAAGGAGCTATGAACCTGCACACCAAGGTCTCTTTGTTCAGCAACACTCCCTAAGATGTTACCATTAAGTGTATAAGTCCTGCTAAGGTTTGCTTTCCCAAAATGCAGCACCTCACATTTATCTGAATTAAGCTCCATCTGCCACTTCTCAGCCCATTGGCCCATCTGGTCCAGATCATGTTGTAATCTGAGGTAATCCTCTTCGCTGTCCACCACACCTCCAATTTTAGTGTCATCTGCAAACGTACTAACTGTACCTCTTATGCTCGCATCCTAATCATTTATGTAAATGACAAATAGTAGAGGGCCCAGCACCGATCCTTGTGGCACTCCACTGGTCACAGGCCTCCAGTCTGAAAAACAACCCTCCACCACCACCCTCTGTCTTCTACCTTTCAACCAGTTCTGTATCCAAATGGCTAGTTCTCCCTGTATTCCATGAGATCTAACCTTGCTAATCAGTCTCCCAGGGGGAACCTTGTCGAACGCCTTACTGAAGTCCATATAGAAGACATCTACTGCTCTGCTCTCATCAATCTTCTTTGTTACTTCTTCAAAAAACTCAATCACGTTTGTGAGACATGATTTCCCATGCACAAAGCAATGTTGACTATCCCGAATCAGTCCTTAACTTTCCAAATACATGTACATCCTGTCCCTCAGGATTCCCTCCAACAACTTGCCCACCACCGAGGTCAGGCTCACCGGTCTATAGTTCCCTGGCTTGTCTTTACCGCCCTTCTTAAACAGTGGCACCACGTTAGCCAACCTCCAGTCTTCCGGCACCTCACCTGTGACTATCGATGATACAAATATCTCAACAAGAGGCCCAACAATCACTTCTCTAGCTTCCCACAGAGTTCTCAGATACACCTCATCAGGTCCTGGGGATTTATCCACCTTTAACCGTTTCAAGATATCCAGCACTTCCTCCTCTGTAATCTGGACATTTTGCAAGATGTCACCATCTATTTCCCTACAGTCTATATCCTCCATATCCTTTTCCACAGTAAATACTGATGCAAAATATTCATTTAGTATCTCCCCTATTTTCTGTGGCTCCACACAAAGGCCGCCTTGCTGATTTTTGAGGGGCCCTATTCTCTCTCTAATTACCCTTTTGTCCCTAACATATTTGTAAAAACCCTTTGGATTCTCCTTAATTCTATTTGCCAAAGCTATCTCATGTCCCCATTTTGCCCTCCTGATTTCGCTCTTAAGTATACTCCTACTTCCTTTATACTCTTCTAAGGATTCACTCGATCTATCCTGTCTATACCTGACTTATGCTTCCTTCTTTTTCTTAACCAAACCCTCAATTTCTTTAGTCATCCAGCATTCCCTGTCCCTACCAGCCTTCCCTTTCACCCTGACAGAAATACACTTTCTCTGGATTCTTGTTATCTCATTTCTGAAAGCTTCCCATTTTCCAGCCGTCCCTTTACCTGCGAATATCTGCCTCCAATCAGCTTTCGAAAGTTCTTGCTTAATACTGTCAAAATTGGCCTTTCTCCAATTTAGAACTTCAACTTTTAGATCTGGTCTTTCCTTTTCCATCACTATTTTAAAATGAATAGAATTATGGTTGCTGGCCCCAAAGTGCTCTCCCACTGACACCTCAGTCATCTGCCTTGCCTTATTTCCCAAGAGTAGGTCACGTTTTCAACCTTCTCTAGTAGGTACATCCACATACTGAATCAGAAAATTGTCTTGTACACACTTAAGAAATTCCTCTCCATCTAAACCTTTAACACTATGGCAGTCCCAGTCAATGTTTGGAAAGTTAAAATCCCCTACTATTACTACCCTATTATTCTTACAGATAGCTGAGATCTCCTTACAAGTTTGTTTCTCAATTTCCCTCTGTCTATTGGGGGAAATACAATCCCAATAATGTGATCATCCCTTTCTTATTTCTCAGTTCCACCCAAATATCTTCCCTGGATATATTTCCGGGAATATCCTCCCTCAGCACAGCTGTAATGCTATCCCTTATCAAAAATGCCACTCCCCCTCCTCTCTTGCCTCCCTTTCTATCCTTCCTGAAGCATTTGTATCCAGGAACATTAAGCTGCCAGTCCTGCCCATCCCTGAGCCATGTTTCTGTAATTGCTATGATATTCCAGTCCCATGTTCCAAACCATGCCCTGAGTTCATCTGCCTTCCCTGTTAGGCCCCTTGCATTGAAATAAATGCAGTTTAATTTATTAGTCCTACCTTGTCCCTGCCTGCCCTCACTGTTTGACTCACTTCTGTTCTCAACTGTACCTGTCTCAGATCGATCTCTTTCCTCACTATCCCCCTGGGTCCCCCCCCCCCCCCCCAACCCCCCCCAACCCCCCCCATCCCCCCCCATCCTGCTGGCCCATCTCCCTCGTGAGAACATTCTGCACCCTCTCTGAGACACCCTTGATCCTGGCACCAGGGAAACAACACACCATTCTGCTTTTTCTCTGCTGGCCACAGGAACGTCTGTCTGTACCTCTGACTACAGAATCCCCTAACACAATTGATCTCGTTGCATTAGAGCCAGTCTCAATACCAGAAACTTGGCTGTTCGTGCTATGTTCCCTTGAGAATCCATCACCCCCTACATTTTCTAAAACAGCATACCTGATTGAAATGGGTATATCCACAAAAAACTCCTGCACTAGCTGCCTACCTCTCTTACCCTTTCTGGAGTTAACCCATCTATTTGACTGTATCTGAGACTTGCCCCCCTTCCTATAACTGCCATCCATCACATACTGTTGCTGTTGCAAATTCCTCATCGCTTCTATCTGTCTCCCCAACCGATCCACTCGATCTGATAAGATTTGCATCCAACAGCATTTATGGCAGATATAATCCGCAGTAACCCTTAAACTCTCTTTAAACTCCCACATCTGACAAGAAGTACATTTCACTGCAAAGGCCATTTTTGCTCCTTCACAATCTACAGACCCAGAAAATAACACCGTCTGATTCCTCTACAAACTCTATCCCAGGTTAAATTAATAGCTATGGCTTATATTTTAAATTTAATCAAGAGACTTATCTCCAAAAACATATAATCAAGAAAGAATCCACTATACTCAATAGCTTTTCTCTTCGATAGACTTAAAACAACAATTAACTTATCTGATTCTGTGCTGTGAACTTCGCCCAACAGTTCCTGCAAGATTAGTTGTGAATTTCACTGTTTGTTAATTTTCTCAGATGTCCAGCGATACATGAAATCAAACCGCAAAGGCGGTAATTGTGCAGGTTCTCTCTCTCTCTCTCACTCCTGCACTGTCCTCACCATGTGCTTCCTTTGTCTGCTCTTCTCCCTTTTAAAACTGCTGTTGTTTTGCCTTTCTTTTTCCAAAGTTCCAAAACAAAGCAACAGCATATAAAACAGTAATTGCTGCTCCTGGAATTTGACGAAATCACCTCCAACACCTAAAATACCACAAAAAAAAAGGAGCAGCTCTTAAAGCCAGAAATTTTTCCCATCCTCCATCTTGGATTACCCAGAATCCTATATATGGCAAAACTCTTAGCAGCATCAATGTACAGAGAGTTCTCGGTGTATAGGTTCATAGTTCCCTGAAAGTGGCAACACAAATGGATAATGTGGGCAAGAAGGCGTATGGCATGCTTGCATGCATTGGTTGAGGTATAGAGTATAAAAACTGGCAAGTCATATTATAGACGTACAGAACTTTAGTTAAGCCACATTTTGAATATTGTGTCGAGTTCTATTCACCACACTACCAGAAGAATGTGTCGGCTTTGGAGAGGGTACAGAAAAGGTTTATCAGGATGTTGACTGGCTTGGAGGGTAGTAGCTAAGGGAAAAATTGGAAAACTGTTTTTTGCTCGAACTTTGGAGGGCAAGGGGCAACTTGATAGAAGTTTCGCAAAATTACTAGAGGCGTAGATAGAATGGATAGTTGGAGACATTTTCCCAGGGTAGAAATACCAATTACTAGGGGACATTGGTTTAAGGTAAAAGAGGGTAAGTTTAAAGGAAATGTCAGAGGCAACACAGAGGTCAGTGCCTGGAATGTGCTGTCAAAAGAGGCGTTAGAAGCAAATACGATAGGAATGATTAAGAGGGATACAGACCACATAGAGGGAAAAAGTTTTTAGTTAGAAAGTCATCATGTGTCAGTGCAGGCTTGATGGGCTGAAGAGCCTGTTCCTGTGCTGTAGTTGTTCTTTGTTCTAAAACAGCAATGTTAGCCATGTACGCAGTGATAAATAGAGTGTGGAAGGATGGACAGATTGTATACCATTAATGGTCAAAAAGTCAAAAGTAAAAGTTCCATAACTGAAAGTACAGTGCATTCATAACAAAATGGATGAATTACTAGTACAAACAGAAATAAATCTCTATTACCAACAGCAATTTCAGGGACATGTTTGGAAGATCACCAAGGCTGGGATCAAAATATTCAAGGGTAGTTGATAGTTTGAAAGGACTTAATGTCCGGGGGAGTGTTCCTGAGCAAAAACATCTTGGAGTGCAGGCTGATAGTTCCTTGAAAGTAGAGTCACAGGTAGATAGGATAGTGAAGAAGGCGTTTAGTACGCTTGCCTTTACTGGTCAATGCATTGAGTATCGGGGTTGGGAGGTCATGTTGCAGCTGTACAGGACATTGGTTGGGTCACGTTTGGAGGAGTGCATGCAATTCTGGTCTCCCTGCTATAGGAAGGATGTTATGAAACTTGAAAGCGTTCAGAAAAGATTTACAAGGATGTTGCCATTGGAGGATTTGAGCTATTGGGACAAGCTGAATAGGCTGGGGTTATTTTCCCTAGACCGTCGGAGGCTGAGGAGGTTTATAAAATCATGAGGGGCCTGGATGGGGTGAATAGCCAAAGTCTTTTCCCCAGGCTAGGGGAATTCAAAACTAGAGGGCATCGGTTTAAGGTGAAAGGGGAAGGATTTAAAAGGGACCTAACAGGCAACCTTTTCACACAGAGGTTGGTGTGTGTATGGAATGAGCTGTCAGAGGAAGTGGTGGAGGCTGGTACAATTACAACATTTAAAAGGCATCAGGAAGGGTTTATGAATAGGAAGGGTTTAGAGGGATATGGGCCAAATGCTGGCAAATGGGACTAGATTTACATAGGACATCTGGCCAGGATGGACGAGTTGGACTTAAGTGTCTGTTTCCATGCTATATATCTCTGTGACTCTATGGCAGGAAACTAGGAAAAGGTGGACGGGCATTTTGATTAATGGAGGCTGACTTCGTCCAGTACTTCAGTTATAAAATCAGTTTGGTTAGAGGTAAGACATAGCAGAGGTAAGAAATGACTAACATTAACTGCTCTGCAGGAATAATGCATAAGTGTTTGTGAGAGAGGTATTGCAACAATCAAGAGTGATGTTAATTTTTATATAGGCTAGGCAAATCAGATTGACAAAGGGAACCTGGAAGATGAGTTCATAGAGAGTATTCGGGAGTGTATCTCTTCAAAACACATATTCTAGATCCAACCAGGGAACAATGTATTTTAGATTTAGTAATGTGCAACGAGCCTTGTGACCTCATATTAAAATGAGTCTCTTGGCAACATGACCTTAACATCATAGAACATCACATTCAATTTGAGGGTCAGATGTATGGGTCCGAGACTAATGTAGTGCTGCTCAAACATTTTCTCAATATGACCACTTTATTGCATGAGAGTTCATGTGGCCTCAGAATGAAAGTTTGGGTATGGTTAGCAAGGGTCAAAGAACTCCATTGTACAGAAGGATCTCGGTGTCCTGGTACTTAAATCACACAAAAGGTTTGTATGCAGGTACAGCCAGTGAATTCGAAGACAAATGGAACATTAACATTTATTGCAAGGAGAATGGAATAGGAAACAAGGCAAACATTGCTGCAGCTGTATAGCCTTAGTTGGACTGCTTGTGGAGTACTGGGTACAGTTTTGGTCTCTTCATCGAAGAAAGAGTATTCTGTACTGGAAGCAATTCAAAGAAGTTTCATGCTACTGATTCCTGGTTTGAAGGGATTATTGTACAAAAATAAATCGAATAGTACAACACCTATTGAAGTTTTGAAGAATGAGAGAATGAAAGGTATGATTCTGAGAGGACCTGAAACTGGGAGGATACTTCCCTTGTGGGAGAGTCTCGAACTAGGGGACAGTCTAAGAATGAGTGGTCTCCCCACTCAAAGCTGAGAGGAGAATGATTTTCTGAGTGCAGCTACTCTGTGGAATTCTCTTCAAGCAAAACAAGGGAGTCAAGGGTTATGAGGAACAAACAGAACAGTTAAGTTGAGGTCACTATTACAGCAGCCATTATCTTAAACATTGCTAAAATAAAAAGAAGTTGAAGGTTTTTGTTTTGCATTTGTCAGAACTAGAATGCAACAAATAGACTTAAACAAAAGGGACACCATTTTATATAGCATGAAAAGTGGGTGCTGATTGGTTGGGCCATCATTAGTATGGAGAGGTAGCCAGAACAGTAACCTGTCAATCTTAACTTCCAGACCAGGCAGGAAGATTCTGGTTGGGCAGAGTGGGTGCCACAGGGATGTAGCAGAGATGGCTGTCTCCATGACTCCTCTTTTTTGAAAAAGATGCAATGTACGTATAGATACCTTTTGCCATGTAACGCTCTATTTACATATGCAATTTCTGGAATACATATCTGCATCACTCAGTAACTGTGGGTCTGGCTGATGGTCAGAAATTGGATTCCAAAGTAACACTTTGCATCATCCAGATTATATAATAAATAATTTCCAACAGCATATTCTTTTCTGTGGATATTCTTTTCTGAGGCTTGCAAGCACGGGCTGGTTGTGCATAATTCGTCAACAAGATGTGCTGTTTGTTATGGTCCATCAGTCATTGGGTCATGCAGCCTATATACATCACACTGGCACTGAAACCTTTACAATGTGACTCATTTGTGGGACAGGCAAGCCACCTTTCTGGTTTGACAGCAGCCTGTTAGTGGAGGGAACTGTCCATAGATTTACTGCAGTGTAGCAGCACGAGACAGCTAGTTTCACCTACTGTTCGAATTATTTGAGAAACCTTTCCCTTCCAGAGTAATTGAAGGTCGACTCGGGGCGAAAAGGTGGCAGACGTGGGCACTATCTTCAGTTTTCACTATAGACGATTGCTGGGATGGTCAGAGTGATCAATTATCATACTGGATATTGTTTGCGGAGGACGTCAATTAAGAACCTGAAGACATTGTGGATCTGAGGTTTTATGTTCCTACAGAATTGTTTTGTGTATTTGGATGACTGGCTGTTTTTTTTGGAGATGTTGATGGTTCTTCAGACAGCATACATCATCAGAAATGGATTACACTCTTAAATTATTATTTGAACAGCACATGGGAATGGACCATAGTGGGGTTGTGGTAGGAGATCAGCCATGATCTTATTAAATAGCACAGCAGGCACAAAGGACCACGTGGCTTATGCAGCCCTAACAGTGTACGAAAATTACATGCTTCTCTGAACATTTGCCATTTACACACAGTGTAATCAGTCCTTGGGCAAGAATACAGAAACCACCCAGTCCATACTCAAATACTCTTGCTGCCCTCTTGTGGATGAGATATCAGTTTTTTTGTTCCACAATATTCACGAGGTCCTTCATAAGAGGTTAGTGAGCAAAGTTAAAGCATGTAGGATTGGGTCATAATACATTGGCATGGATTGAGAATTGATTGACAAACAGGAAACAGAAAGTGGGAATAAATGGGTCTTTTCTTGAGTGGCAGCAAGTGAGCAATGGGTACCGCAAGGATTTATACTTGGACCCCAGATATTCACGTTATATAAATAAACTGGATGAGGGAACCAAATGCAACATTTCCAAGTTCGCTAACAATAAGGAACTGGGTGGGATTGAGTTGGGAGGATGATGCAAGAAGGCTTCGAGGTGATTTCGACAAGTTGAGTGAGTGGGCACATGCAGTACAACATGATTAAATGGGAAGTTATACATTTCACCAAGAAAAAGAGAAAGGAAAATAATTTTGAAAATGATGATACATTGGGAAGTGTGGATGTACACACCTCTGGTCGTTCTTCTACACCACTCAATGAAAGTGGACAGGCAGGTGCAAAACGTGATCAAGAAGGCAAATGGTATATTGGCCTTCATTGTAAGAGGACTTGAGTTCAGAAGCAGGAACATCTTATGGCAATTTTATGGGGCCCTGGTGAGAACACTCCTGGAGCAATGTGTACGATTTTGGTCTCTCTACCAAGGAGAGGATAGACTTGCTATAGAGAGAGTGCAGTGGAAGTTCATAACAGCAATGGCAAGACTATCCTATGAGGGTTGACAGGGCCTGTGTTCACTACAGTTTAGAAGGATGAGAAGGAATCTGGTTGAAGCAAAATTCCAACAGGACTGTACAGACTAGATGCAAGGATGATGTTTTCCCAAGTTAGAGTCTGGAACGAGGAGACAGGATATGGCATAGACCATTTCACGTCTCAGTAATTTGATTGAGTTTTTTAAAGAAGTAACAAAGAGAATTGAGTGGACGTGATCTATATGGACTTCAATAAGGCTCCCCATGGTGGACTGGTTAGATCACATGGAGTACAGGGAGAACTAGCCATGTGTTACAGAACTGGGTCAAAGATAGAAGACAGAAGGTGTTTGTGGGAGAGCTGCTTTTAGACTGGAGATCTATGACCAGCGGTGTGCAACAAGGATCGGTGCTGGGTCCACTGCTTTTCATCATTGATATAAACGATTTGGATGTGAACACTGGAGGCATGGTTAGTAAGCTTGCAAATGACACCAAAATAGGCAGTGTAGTGAATAGCGAAGAGGTTGTCTCAGATCACAACGAGACCTTGATCAGATCAGCCAATGGGCTGAGGTGTAGCAGGTGGAGTTCAATTTAAATAAATATGAGGTGCTGCATTTTGGAAAGGTGAATCAGGGCAGTACTTATACTTGGTAGGAAGGTACTGGGGTGTGTTGATGAACAAAGAGACCTTGGAGTGCAGGCTCATATTTCCTTGATTGTAGAGCTGCAGGTAGACAGGATAATGAAGGAGGCATTTGGTATGCTTTCCTTTATTGGGGGGTCAGTGCATTGAGTATAGGGGTTGATAGGTCATGTTGTGGCTGTACAGGACATTGGTTAGGCCAGTATTGGAATACTGCATGCAATTCTCGTCTCCCTGCTTTGGCAATGATGTTGCGAAATTGAAAGGGTTCAGAAAAGATTTACAAGGATGTTGTCAGGGTTGGAGGTTTTGAACTATAAGAAGAGACTGAACAGGCTGTTTCCTCTGGAACGTCAGAGGCTGAGGGGT
This sequence comes from Chiloscyllium plagiosum, assembly GCF_037043375.1. NCBI lineage: Eukaryota > Metazoa > Chordata > Chondrichthyes > Orectolobiformes > Hemiscylliidae > Chiloscyllium > Chiloscyllium plagiosum. The sequence goes on from NW_028270141.1 coordinate 137,725,205, forward strand.
AATCTTACAGAGATTTATAAAATCATGAGGGGCATGGATAAGATAAAGCGACAAGGTCTTTTCCTGGGGTGAGAGAGTCCAAAACAAGAGGGCATAGGTTTAAGGTGAGAGGGGAAAGGTATACAGAGGAACCCTGATTATCCAAATGTCAGATTATCTGGCAAGATCGCAATGTCCCGATGCTTGGCTAAACTATGTTGTCCGGCACTCGATTATCTGGAATTCAATTAACCGAATGAAATACTCTCCGCCCGTGTCCTTCGGATAATCGAGATTCCTCTGTAAGAGACCTAAGGGGCAAATGGTGGTGCATGTATGGAATGAGCTGCCAGAGGAAGTGATGGAGGCTGGCACAATTACAACATTGAAAAGGCATCTGGATGGGTATATGAATAGGAAGGGTTTAGTGGGATATGGGCCAAATGCTGGCAAATGGGACTATGTTGATTTAGGATATCTGGCCAGCATGGATGAGTTGGACCAATGGGTCTGTTTCCAGGCTGTGCAGGTCTATGACTGTATGACTCTCTTTTAGAACTGAAATGAGAAAAAAACTTCCTCCCTCAAAGGGGAGTGAGATTGTGAAATCCACTACTACAGAAGGGCTCATACCAACTCAATAAATATATTTATTCAAGAAACAGACAATCATATTTTCAGATTTTAAAAGACATCAGGATGTATGGGGAGAAGGTGGCAACATGACGTTACGCTAGAGGATCAGCTGTGGCCAGACTGAATGGCAGAGCAGACTCAAAGGGCCAAATGGCCCGCAACTGCTCCTGATTTCTATGTTTCTATCCTGCACAAAGCCAAAAGCTATACCACAATGTCCACATTCTGGGACAATTGTATTACAGACCAATTCTGCAAGAGAATCAATTAAAAAAAAAACGGTTTGTATCAGGACAGAAACAAAGACTAATTCATGCTTCAGTTTTATCATATCGCTTAATGTCTTTCAGATGTAGACAACGGTGGTTTTGCAGGAGTGGTTGCCAATAAGGAAATGGCTGTCTTGATTCTAAATATACAGTACATGAACATTGCCATATGTTTGGACATTGGCAAAGCTTGTTGACCATGTTGCAATCTTGCATGATCACATTGCATTTCAACTGGACATCAGAGAATACTGCAAAAAGTACTCAATACACTTACACACACCATTGCAACCTCTATCCAATATGTTAGTATGGGGTAAACCCAGTGTAAAATTATACCATCTTTGGCTGCCTAAGTCTTCATTTCCCTTCCATAATAATTTTAGAAAAATCAGGCAACTTAATTGAAAGTTAAGCTTCTGAGGGCTCTTGACAATGCGTATGATGAAAAGATGTTTCCTCTTGTGGGAGAATCTGGAACCAGGGGTCAGCGTTTAAAAATAAAGGGTTCCATTTAAGACAGAGAAGAGGAAAGCATTTTTCTCTCAGAGGGATGAGTATGTTTGGAATTCCCTTCCTCAAAAGGCAGTAGATTCAGAAGCTTTAATTTTTTTTAAGGCAGATGTAGACACATTTTTTTCCCCCAAGTAAATAAAAGGTGCGTTCATGGTCCTGAGTGGAATAGATTAGATTAGATTCCCTATAGTGTGGAAACAGGCCCTTCGTCCCAACAAGTCCACATCGACCCTCCAAAGAGTAACCCACCCAGACCCATTTCCCTCTGACTAATGCACCTAACACTATGGGCAATTTAGCATGACCTAACCTGCACATCTTTGTGCCTGTGGGAGAAAACCCATGCAAACATGGGGAGAATGTGCAAACTCCACACAGACAGTCACCCGAGGCTGGAATCGAACCTGGGACCCTGGTGCTGTGAGGCAGCTGTGCTAACCACTGAGCCACCGTGTCACCCTACTTCATTCTTACTAATGTTACAATTCTTCTTACCATTTCTTTGTAGAGAAAATCAGTCAGTCAGTCTCATTCCCCTGAAAGTCCACTGTTTTTAATCTCCTTTTTATCAAAAACTTGACTTTTTTTTCCCTCCTCACCTTGTCCCCCTATTACACCACCATTCATTCCCCAGCACAGGACTGTAACTTGGCCATCACTCATTCTTACCCCAAAACTATCATTCTGCTGCCCTGCCTTCCTAGGCTTAGATAAATTTATAGATAATCTGCGTGACTCATCTTTTTTTGAGAAGATATTCATCACATGCATCCTCATGACTGCTGGGCTGTAGTAGAATAATATTGAAAAGTGTGGCGCTGGAAAAGCACAGCAGGGCAGGCAGCATCGGAGCAGCTGGGAAGGCAACAGGTAGATGCGGGGGGGGGGGGGGTGATGGTGATAGGTCGGAGGGGAGTGTGAATAGGTGGGAAGGACAGTGTTCAACCTCACTCCCACCCTCCTATTTACCTCTCAGCTCCCTGATGAAGGGCTTATGCCCAAAACATCAATTCTCCTGCTCCTCAGATGCTGCCCGATTGCCTGCTGCGCTTTTCCAGCACCACACTTTTCGACTCTGATCTCCAGCATCTGAAGTCCTCACTTTTTCCTATAGCAGAATAATTCCAGCTCCTCCAACCTAACTTGTAGCTGAATTCCCCATCCCTAGAACTATTCTTCTAAATACTTTCTGCACCATCTCCAGGGCCTCAATTCCTTCCTCAAGAATAATGATTAAAATTGTGCTAACACGCCAATTGTGCTTTAGTAGAGATGTTGGATGTAGGTTTGCTTGCTGAGCTGGGAGGTTCAACCGGAAGTCTATCAACAAGCACATTGATTTGGACCCCATTTACCACCCCCTGAGAAATGACATCACCATAGGAAATGACATCACCAACTCAAGGAACTCCAAACATATAAATAGAAAGCAGGAAACACTAGCAGTGCTTCGTCTGGAGGCTCACTGAAGAGGTTACCTAGTATGGTGACAAAATGTCTGAAAATGAATCTTCCAGCTCAGTGAGCAAACCTACATCCAGAACCTCAACCCGAACTACAAATCTTCTCAAATGCTTTAGTAGAGATTACACAGATTCAGCATAACTTCTCATTACCCCCATTCATGATGTCCAAGATCTCTTATACTTTGCTAACTACTCTCTTAATAGGTCTTTCCATCTTGAAAGATCTATTCACATGTGCCCCCCACACCACCTATGCAACGTTATTCTGCCCCAGCAACCTCATTACATTCGGGTTCCTGAAGAAGGGCTTATGCCCGAAACGTCGATTCTCCTGTTCCCTGGATGCTGCCTGACCTGCTGCGCTTTTCCAGCAACACATTTTCAGCTCTGATCTCCAGCATCTGCAGACCTCACTTTCAACCCCATTACATAATAGACTCTCATCACACTCAATAAGTCACTCACATCTCCGCTGTTAGAATCAATAAGAAATTGCAGGATCAGTGTTCTGAGTAGATATTCATTGAGGTCAGGAAGACAAAAATGGCAGAACTGAACTCCAACAATAACATTTGCAATTTCTAGGAACAGCCCTGCTTTGTTAAGTTGAAATCTCGGCAGGTCTGGCAGCATCTGTGAAGAGGGAAACGGATTGAACATCAAGTCCAATGCGACTCTTCTTCAGAACTTACTTAGATTCAAAACATGAGTTCTGTTTCTCTTTCCACAGATGCTGCTAGACCTACCGGGTTTCTCCAGCATTTCCTACTTTTACCTCAGGTATTCTACTTTTATTTGATTGCTCCAATACAGAATCCTGGGTAGTACTGATTTCAATAACAGATCGGAAACAGCCTTAGGGATGTTAACGATCATGGGAAGAGGGAGCACTATATATTTTTTTAGTTGACTCATGGGATGTGGGCCATGCTGGCTGGGCAGCAGCAGAGAAGGAGGTGGCGAGCTGCCTTCTTTAACCGCTGCAGTCCATTCAGTGTAAATACCGCAACAATGCCATTGGGAAAGGAGTTCCAAGATTTTGACCAAGAGACACTGAAGGAACAGCAATGTATTTCCAAGTCAGGATGGTGAGTGTTTGGAAGGAAACTTAGAGGGGTGACATTCCCAGAAATATCTGCTACCTTATCCTTTTAGATGATAATGATTGTCAAGCATTGCCAAGCTTCTTGAATGTTGTTGGAACTGCATTCATCGAGGCAAGTGGGGAGTATTCAATCACAGATTTGCTTCTTGTAGACTGTGGATAGGCCTTGGGGAGTCAGGAGGGGAGTTATGCTGTCAGATTCCTAGCCCTTGACCAACCCACAATGGTAACTCCCAGACGTTGATAGTGGGAGAATTCAGTGATGGCAATGCCACTGAATATCAAGGAGTGATGGGTAGATTCTCTCTTGTTGGGAATGGTGATTGCCTCACATTTGTGTTGTGCAAATGTGACTTGCCACTTGTCAGCCCAAGTCTGGATATTGTCCAGGTCTTGCACAAACTGGACATGAACTGCTTCAATATCTGGGAGTCACAAATGGTGCTGAAATATTGGTGATTGCACAGTTAACATCCTCATTTCTAATAAATGGAGGGAAGATCATTGATGAAGGAGCTGAAGTTGGTTGGGCTCTGAAGGAACTGGAACTGAGGTGATGGACCTCCCAGAACCACAACTATCTTCCTTTGTACTGCTATGTACGGCAATACTTAGCAGAGTGCCTTACGTCCTCATTCCCATTGACACTAGGTTTGCTACAACCCCTGGATATCACACTCGGTTAAATGCAGCCTTCATGTTGAATGCAATCATTGGCAAATTATCTCGAGAGATTAGCTCTTTTGTCCACATTTGAACCAAGGTTATAATGACGTCAGGAGCGGAGAGGTCCGAGCGGAATCCAGCGTGAGCAGATTACTGCTAAGCAAATGCAGCTTGACAGTACTGTTGATGACACCATCTTGAGTTTCCTGATGATTGATAGTGGACTCTTGGGGTAGTAATTGGCCAGGTTGGTTCTCTCCTGCTTTTTGTTTACAGGACATACCTAGACAATTTTCCACATTGTTGGGTGGATGCCAGTGCTGCAGCTCTACTGAAACAGCTTGACTAGGGACATAGCAAATTCTGGAGCTTGCATCTTCAGTACTCCCATTGAGGGCCATAGTTTTTGCAGTTTCTTAGTGTTTCTAGGCATATGGAAGTCATGTGGAGTGAATCAAACTGATTGAAATGCAGCATTTAAGGATCTTTAAGAGATATTCCAAACTCCAAATTGCCAATGTAAATTGTGCATGGCAGTGTTCCTACCATAAATCTTTATGGGCAGCACAGTGGTTAGCACTGCTGCCTCACAGCACCAGAGACCCGGGTTCAATTCCCACCTCAGGCAACTGACTGTGTGGAGTTTGCACATTCTCCCCGTGTCTGCATGGATTTCCTCCGGGTGCTCCGGTTTCCTCCCACAGTCCAAAAAAAAAATGTGCCGGTTAGGTGCATTGGCCACACGAAATTGCCCGTTAGGGTGAAGGGGTAAATGTAGCGAAATGGGTCTGGGTGGGTTGCTCTTCGGAGAGTCAGTGTGGACTTGTTCGGCCGAAGGGCCTGTTTCCACACTGTAAATAATCTAATCTAATCTAATCTAAAAGAATCCTTTTGGAACATCAATAATCATCATTTATTCCCACATTTTGCTTTCTGTGCTGAATTCAACTGCTAATCCATTCAGCCCTTGATCCCCTGACTTCACATTTTCTGACTTTATTCATCAGTCTATCAGAATCAACTTCACTGAAGATCTTTTGAAAATCCTGAAAAGTTGCACTGACTGCAGCACGATTATCTACTCTCTTTGAGCAAGCAAGATTTTCACTTTGAATAATAGTCAACATGGATTTTAAATGGGCTCCTCTCCAGATGTACTTATATTCCCTCCCTTAGTATGATCTTCACTATTTTCTTATCACAGACGTTCAATTGATAAGTCTTTGATTCCCTGGACAAGTTTATTCCTGTTCTTATACACATACTTTGTTAGCTGTCTGCCAGTCCTCTGATATTGTACATTTCTCCCCCAAGAATTTATTTAATAGGTCTGCTAAGTATCTGCCATGTCTTTCCTGGAGTATTTTTAAATGCAGATGTGTAATCCATCTGGACTTAAGGTTTTATCCTCTTCAGATTTGACCAGCTTATTTAATATATCCTTCTGTAACATTTAAAATACCTTGATCTCATTACTCATCTTTTCATCCAATGTCTATCTCTTGTTCTATCTCTCTGGCAAATACCAAAACAAAATAATCATTTTATTTCTGTCAGCTCTATCATTTTATCCAATCTATCTAGTAATAGTTTATCCTGAACAAAGTCTCATTTGTTTTATTAATGCGCGTGTAAAGTATTTTAATTGCTTTTATGTTTAGCTATGACATTGTGATGGACTCCGTTTGAAGCAAACCTTTCTTGTTTTGTGTAGTCTTTATCACATTAAAATTGTGTTTTAAAGTCCTAATGCACAGTTTTAAACACAGTAATGCACTGGGAGACCAGTTTTTCAAATCACTTTTATACTCTTAAAAATAATCAGTCTCTGTCCACACAAACTCCCAGCATGTAAAAGAATTTGCAATGTTCAATTACTCAGGGATGAAACCAGAAGATCCATTGCTATATCAGTCAGACAGGGCTCCTAGCATGACTTGGCTCAACTCATAAACATGCATTCCAAAGTCAAGTGTGGTGCAAGGTAGGACTCCTTGGTAATGTTGGGGTCTAGATTAGAGTGGTGCTGGAAAAGCACAGCAGGTCAGGCAGCATCCGAGGAGTAGGAAAATCGACGTTTCGGGCAAAAACCCTTCAACAGGAATTTTGCATGAATCATCAATTTTCCCGCTCCTCGGATGCTGCCTGACCAGCTGTGCTTTTCCAGCACCACTCTAATCTAGATTCTGATTTCCAGCATCCGCAGTCCTCACTTTTGACTCCTTGGTAATGTTACAAGCTGTTCTGTCTTTGACCTCAGTCAAAGGGGTCAGGTGTTTTCATACAAGCAGAGACAGGAGTAAACAGGATGGGCTTTTACCATGGCCAATGATAAAAGACTCCAGAAGTAGCTTGAAACAAAAACTAAATCTGGAGAAACTCAGCAGATCTGGCAGCATCTGTTGAGAGAAAGCAGAAGCAATATTTTGGGTCCAGTGACCCTTCTTCAAAATGCTTGATACTGTTTTCGGTCTGTTTGCCCAGATTTTTTCAGTTAAGGGTTGATCTTCAACAAGATGACATTGCTTTGTCCTGTAAAAGTATGCACCAAGTGCAAACAGTATGGTTCCGTGAAAACAACCATAAGATGCAAGGTCCTACAATTAACAGAGGTTTGTCTTAACATGAGCTATTCAATTCACAAATAGTTCAGAAATAGTCTTTAAGCTACCAGCTATCATGGAAAGAGACAGCACTATGCACCACTGTTGGGGTGAGGATATATGAGGTTGATGGCACTATTTTACCACTCTTCTATTTTACTTTGTAGATCTGACAAATTTGTTAGAAAAATGTACCTACCTTCATTGCTCCCAAAGCCTGAAATATTAAGGCAATCCTTGTTGGTGTAAGGGCTGCTAGCATAACATTAAATCTCACACCTTTGTCTGCAATAGGTGACTCATACACTCCATTCTCAGATACAGAACCAAACCTGTGTGAAGAAAGCAAAAAATGCACCTTGAGAACTTGCACATGTATTGTGCTTTTCAAAGCTCTGGCCTTGAAGGCTTTGTTCACTGACAAATTACCATTTCAATCAAGTGTTCCCACTCAATGTCCCTTTTCAATGTCTCTCAAATCAATACTGCACTGCTTTTCTGTGATCTTAACTATTTCCACAACCCCATAACCTTCCCCATGGCAAGTCTGGTTTGTATACATAGCGCTCTAGAAACTGAGCTGAGGTTTCATGAATAAAATCCATAATGTCAGAATAATAACTACTATCCTTCAATGGATTAAATACAATTCACAGGTATACCACCAAAGGACATGAAGGGTCAGGGGACCATCCGGGCTATGGATGCCTCGTTTCTGCAGTTGATGCTGTCCCATTTTACCAATCATCAATCTTGGGGATGGCAGACAAAGGAAAAAGCATGCTGCAATTTCAAGAATCCTGAATGACTGCTCCATGATATAATCAAGAAAATCTGAGGAAACAGGTTACCCATAACTAATGTGCCAAACCTCTTCATCTCAGCTCACCCAAATATGCATTGCCTTCCAAAACCAGTGGCTTCCTAATTGATCAGTATTCTGACATTTGCACCAGTAACCAATTCCAAGACAAGTCCTTGATAAAAGAAATACCTCTTTTCATCTACCCAGCAGTTTCCTCATCTATCTAATTTACCTACGTTTCAACCACAATATCATTAATCCATTTCATGTACCTGATTGAAACACATTAAGTTATTTCTCAAATGTTAGAATTTCATTTTGGTCTCTCCCAGAGCATCTATTACTCCAAAGCGAAGTATTATGACGATCAAGGCCAATCTTCATAAATACAAGATTGGAATTCATGGATTACCTTTGCTCCCAACCTCAGTTCTCTCCACAATCTCATTAGCTATCATCAGGTTTAGGAATTATTTTAAAAAATGGTGCACCAGTTATATATTTTATTCCAGACATACATACTGCATACAACTATCTGCTTTCCCTATCTCCACCTCTCACTGAGGAGTCAATATAAGCCACACGGTTGATTTCATTCATTCAGTCACTTTCCTGTTCAATAACTTTCAAGAACAGTTATCCTAAAATCATACAGCACAGATGGAGACCATTCAGCCTATTATTGCTATCATGGCTCCTTAGACATAGATAGCCAATTTATTTCTCGAATTTACACTGAGAACTACTTAGAGTCATAGAGATGTACAGCATGGAAACAGACCCTTCGGTCCAACCCGTCCATGCTGACCAGATATCCCAACCAAATCTAGTCCCACCTGCCAGCACCCAGCCCATATCCCTCCAAACCCTTCCTTTTCATATTTCCATCCAAATGCCTCTTAAATGTTGCAATTGTACCAGCCTCCACCACTTCCTCTGGCAGCTCATTCCATTGATGTGCCACCCTCTGCATGAAAAAGTTGCCCCATGGGTCTCTTTTCTTTCTTTCCCCTCTCACCCTAAACCTATGCCCTCTAGTTGTGGACTCCCTGACACGAGGGAAAAGACTTTGTCTATTTACCCTATCCATGCCCCTCATAATTTTGTAAACCTCTATAAGGTCACCCTTCAGCCTCTGATGCTCCAGGGAAAATAGTCCCAGCCTGTTCAGCCTCTCCCTATAGCTCAAATCCTCCAACTCTGGCAAATCCTTGTAAATCTTTTCTGAACCCTTTCAAGTTTCACATCATCTTTCTGATAGGAAGGAGACCAGAACTGCACGCAATATTCCAATAGTGGCCTAACCAATGTCCTGTACAGCTGCAACATGACCTCCCAACTCCTGTATTCAATACTCTGACCAATAAAGGAAAGCATACCAAACGCCTTCTTCACTATCCTATCTACCTGCGACTCCACTTTCAAGGAGCTATGAACCTGCACTCCAATGTCTCTTTGTTCAGCTACACTCCCTAGGACCTTACCATTAAGTGTATAAGTCCTGCTAAGATTTGCTTTCCCAAAATGCAGCACCTCGCATTTATCTGAATTAAACTCAATCTGCCACTTCTCAGCCCATTGGCCCATCTGGTCCAGATCCTGTTGTAATCTGTGGTAACCCTCTTCGCTGTCCACTACACCTCCAACTTTGGTGTCTTCTGCAAACCTACTAACTGTGCCTCTTATGCTCGCATCCAAATCATTTATGTAAATGACAAAAAGTCGAGGATCCAGCACCGATCCTTGTGGCACTCCATTGGTCACAGGCCTCCAGTCTGAAAAACAACCCTCCACCATCACCTTTGAGTCTTCTACCTTTCAGCCAGTTCTGCATCCAAATGGCTAGTTCTCCCTGTATTCCATGAGATCTAACTTTGCTAATCAGTCTCCCATGGGGAACCTTGTCGAACACTTTACTGAAGTCCATATAGATCACATCTACCGCTCTGCCGTCATCAATCCTCTTTGTTACTTCTTCAAAGAACTCAATCAAATTTGTGAGACATGATTTCCCATGCAGAAAGCAATGTTGACTATCCCGAATCAGTCCTTACCTTTCCAAACCCATGTACATCCTGTCCCTCAGGATTCCCTCCAACAACTTGCCCACCACCGAGGTCAGGCTCACCGGTCTATAGTTCCCTGGCTTGTCTTTACCGCCCTTCAGAGCACACTACATTTAAAAAAAAATTCTCATCTCCCATCTGATCCTTTTGCCAATTAATTTACATCCATTCCTCTATAGTGACCGGCACAGACATGGAATAAATATGGAGAAATCATCAAAAATATATTTATTCTATCAAATCAAAATCATTAGCTCTGCTGTAGATGACACAATGGCTCAATGGTTAGCACTGCTACCTCATCACCAGGGATGTGGGTTCGATCCAGCCTTGGGTGACTGTCTATGAGAAGTTTGGATATTCTTTTCTGTTTCCGCATTGGTGTCTGCTGGGAGATCCAGTTTCCTCCCACAGTCCAAAAATGTGCAAGTTATTTTGATCGGCCATGGGAAATTATCCTGTAGTGTCCAGGGATGTGCAAGCAAGGTGGGTTGGCCATGGTAAATGTAGAGTTAAAGGGATAGAATGTAAGAACAAGAGCAGGAATAGGCCATCCAGCCCTTCCAGCCTGCTCCGCCACTCAATAAGATCATGACAAATCTTTTCATGAACTCAACTCCACTTACCCGCGTTTTCACCAAATCCCTTAATTCATTTACTTTTCAAAAACAGTATCTACCTTCACTTTAAAAGCAATTACTCAAGTAATGTCAACTACTTCCCTGGGCAAGGAATTCCATAGATTAACAACCCTCTGGGTGAAGAGCTGCCACTCAGTTCAGTTCTAAACCTGCTTCCTCCAATCTTGAAGCCCAGCCCTCTTGTCCTAGTTTCACCTACCAGTGGAAACATCCTATCTATTTAAATTTTATCAATTCCTTTCATAATTTTACAATTTCTATAAGATCCCCCTCATTCTTCTGAATTCCAATGAATATAATCCTAACCTACTCAGCCTCTCCTCTTAAGCCAACCCCCCTCAACTCTGGAATCAACCTAGTGAACCTCCTCTGCATCCCCTCCAATGCCAGTACATCCTTTCTTAAGGAGACCAAATCTGCACATAGTATTCCAGGTGTGGCCTCACCAGCACCTTGTGCAGCTATAACATTATCTTTTTGCTTTTAAACTCAACCGCTTTAACAATGAAGGGCAAAATTTTATTTGTCTTCCTAATTACTTGTTGTAACTGCAGACGAACCTTCTGTGATTCATGCACAAGGACACCCAGGTCCCTCTGCAAATCCACATGCATGGTTAAAAAGTTGCAGCAAGTAGTAACCTATTTTGCTGTTACTCTGACCAAAATGTATAACTTCACATTTACTAACACTGTATTCCATCTGCCAAACCTTTGCCCACTCACTCGATGTATCTATGTTCCTCTGCAAAGTTTCACAGTCCTCTGCATACTTTGCTCTGTCATCGGCAAATTTTGACACCATACACGTGGTGCCCAATTCCAAATCATCTATATCAGTTTTAAATAATTGCGGTACCAACACCGATCCCTGAGACACACCATTAGTCACTGATTGCCAGCCAGAATAGCACTCATTTATCCCCAGTCTTTGCTTCCTGTCCATCAACCAATCCTCTATTCATGCTAATACTCTACCCCAACACCATGCATCCTTATCTTATGCAGCAGCCTCACGTGCAGCACCTTGTCAAAGGCCTTCTGGAAATATAGATACACAACATCCACTGGGTCCCCGTTGTCCACCTTGCTTGAAGTGTTGTAATAGAATTCCAAAAGATTAGTGAAGCATGACCTGCCCTTTATGAACCCATGCTGCGTCCGTGAAATGGGACAACTTTATTCAAGATGCCCTGCTATTTCTTGCTTGATAATAAACTCAAGCATTTTCCCCACTATAGAGGTTAAGCTCACTGGTCTATAATTCTCCATCTTTTGTCTACTTCCCTTTTTAAACAATGGTGTCACATTTGCTATTTTCTAATCTGCTGGGACTGCCCCAGAATCCAGCGAAGTTTAGAAAATTACCACTAGAAGAAGTCACCTGCTAATTTTTTCCGCCATCACTTTTAGTACCCTGGGATGCATTCCATCAGGGTCAAGAGACTTATCTATCCTTAGCTCCATTAGCTTACCTAACACTAACTCTTCCATAATAATAGTTTCCAGGTCCTCACTTAAGGATGGTGTCTGGGTCTAAGTCTGGGCGGTATGCCCATCAGAGGTTCAGTGCAGACATGATGGGCTGAATGGCCTCTTTCCACACTGTAGGAAAGAAAGATATATTTATAGAATGGTCTTTCACCAAATACTACTTAGTGATACTGTTGAAGGGATAAACATTGACTAGGAACCAGGGAGAAACTCCACAGCTTTTTATAGTGCTGTGGGATAGTTTAATTGCCCTCAACAGGGCTGATGGGATCTCAGTTTAACTTACCAATCAAAAATTGTGCTTCCAACAGTTTAGCACAACACCAGTAGTGCACTGGATTTTGAATTCTAACTCAGAATTGACAATGACAGAACTGATCTTTGGATTACAGAAGAACAATCCCAGCTTCTCTTGTTCCACAGTGATGTGCCTGGTTGGCTAGGCCTTCTTGTATTTCTGTAAGGTTTCTCTAGAAGAAGTCACATCCCTTTCATGGGCATTCCATTAACTAAAGTTATTTTCTAATCCCTTTATTGCTATCATTTGAAAGTATTTGCCATACTTTAGGCAAACATTTCCTATTTTTACTAATTCACTGGTCAAAGAGAGCAGTTGGTACCTGAAGTAGAAATTTAAAACATTTATAATGGCTATTTTGGATAAAGTACATTTTAGAAGCAGAGACAGCAAAAACGAGTTGTTTAACTACTGTTGCCAAAAATACCAACTTGCTTTGCAATAATTTGGGATGATCAGTCCATTACAACAATAGCTACACTTCCAAAAACAAAATGCTTTATTGGCTCTCAATTATTTTGAAACAGCTTGAAGTGGTGAAAGGTAAAACAGAAATGCAAATAAATCATACACAGTCATAGTCATAGAGTAACAAAGCATGCAAACAGACCCTTTGGTCAACTTGTCCATGCCGACCAGGTTTCTCAGACTAAACGAGTCCCATTTGACTGAGTTTGGCCCATATCCCTCTAAACGTTTCCTATTCATGTCCAAATGACTTTTAAATGTAACTGGATTTGCATCTACCACTTCCTCTGGCAGTAAGTCTTTCTCTCTTTACATATACTAACTTCAACCAATTAACTAATATATTACTTCAAAGGGAAGCAGGAACCCAAAATAATGGATCTGCACAAATCAGGAAATATGAAGTGTAAAAGGTAGTTCTTCAATTAGCTAAGGCATAGAGTTAAGAGCTGGGACGTTATGCCAGAACTGCATAAAACGCTGGTTAGGCCAAAACTGTGCAGTTCTGGAATCCACACTGTAGGAGGGATATGATTGCACTGGAGACAGTGCAAAAGAGATTTACCAAGATGTTGCCTGGGCTGGAAAGGTTTAGTTATGAAGAGAGATTGCATCGAAGGTGACTGCTTTCCTCAGACTAGGGAAGACTGCATGGGGACACGATTAAGATGTATAACATTATAAGGAGCATAGGTAGGGCAGAGGGATCAATGACCAGGGAGCATAGTTTGAAGGTAAGGGGCAGCATTTAGATAGGATGTGAGGAAAAGTTTTTTTCACCAAAAGGGTGGTGGGAATCTGGAAGGGTAATTGAGACTATAAACCCCATAACATAGAACATAGAACAGCGCAGTACAGGCCCTTCAGCCCTCGATGTTGCACTGACCTGTCATACCAATCTGAAGCCTATCTAACCTACACTATTCCACGTACGTCCATATGCTTGTCCAATGACGATTTAAATGTACTTAAAGTTGGAAAATCTACTACCGTTGCAGGCAAAGCATTCCATAACCTTACTACTCTCTGAGTAAAGAAACTACCTCTGACATCTGTCCTATATCTATCATCCCTCAATTTAAAGCTGTGCCCCCTCATGCTCACCGTCATCATTCTTGGATAAAGGCTCTCCCTGTCCACCTAATTACCTTATATGTCTCTATTAAGTCACCTCTCAACCTTCTCTCTAATGAAAACAACCTCAAGTCCCTCAGCCTTTCCTCGTAAGACCTTCGTAACATTTAGACACACGTTTGTGATGCCAAGGCATACAAGGCGATGGGTCGAGTGCTGAAAAATAGAATTAGAATAGCTAGCTACGTGATTTTGACAGGTGCAGACTCGATGGGCTGAAGGGCCTTTTTCTGTGCTGAAGATCTCTATGCCTCTAAAGGCTAAAAGAGATTTATTTACTCACACAAGTCAGTAAAAATTCCTACATATAATATACTTTTACACAGAAGAGGAATTAAGACACACAAACTTGTCAAGGAGATTTTCTTTTGGAATTCGAACGTTGTTAAATACTAGAATCCCATTATCAACGCCATTTAGACCTGAGGAACAGGGAAAGGATGGTGGGAGGAAATAAAAAGAAAACAAAACACGTTAGCATTGTACCATACCTTGGAAGTTCTCATAGTTACTCTGTTGTAAAACAGTCTGCGCCCTTCCCAAAGGAATTCAAACTATAGGCCTTTTGAAAAATGAAGTGGCAAAGGAATGCAAGGTCGGTCAATTTCTTGGCTGCACTACACACAACCATATAATGGGCAGATCTGCCCAGATCTTCCCATCAGGATCGGAAACGCTATTTCCAACCCTCATTGGATAACAGAAAATACACTTACCTAACAAGGAGTTCACTATGTGAGCTTCAAAAATTCAATGCATGCTACTAAATTCAAACATTTACAACAATTAAAACCTAAAAGAATGAGTTCCCACATCTGCAGCAGTTCATTCTCAGTGTCAGAGAGATTAATGGATGGTCATTAATACTGAGCACATCAGCAAATGAATTTCCAACTACTCCAGCCATAGATAAATTTAACAGGTCCTTATATGGTTGTGAAACTCTCTTTGCTGTGTCACTTTTTCTATTGTGAGCTTGGTTCTTAACAACTATGTCAGTATAGCAATTTCACACAATTCAATTAAGTTAACTTACATCAGCAAGATGTCATTTTTACAAAATCTAAACAGGAGAGTACATCTCACAGTAACCTTTGGATTCCAGTGTTTAACAGCATATCTACCCAGTGTCTGACATTATTGTCAAGATAAAGATTAAGTGTTTTTGAAAGCAAACCGTGGGCTGTTAAATTGTCCTGACTCTGCATCAAAACATTTGCCAACTCACCCTCTTTGTGCATCATGTCAATTACTGTGACTCCTGGGTGCATGTTGCCTGCATCATCTCGAACAGGCACAATAAAACAGTGAGGCCCTGGACACAAAATAAAACAAATATAAAAATAAGCTATCTTAAAATCTTAATATTTTATAAAACTATGTTCATGCAGGAAGGAGGAAGGGAATATGCAAAATTGCAACAGATCACTTCTCCTATGACTATAACTTCATTTCTACTTGAGGAATGTACATTACACCACCAGTTTCTCATAAATATAGTAACTATACATCCCATCCACTTGCAGCTGACTGGTCTATGGAATGATGACTAGTTATCAAAGACAAATGCCTTGCACCTGCCATCAACACGATTGGCTCCCACGTAGCTGAACAGTTAATGGCCGAACAAGATGAAAAAGCTATTGGGAGCTCTATAAAGGGAAGGTGCTGTTCTTTCCTCTGCAGTAAAAATGCAAGTAAAGCCCGAAGAAAGTCAAGTTATTGTCCCTCACCAGTTGCTGCAAGCTGTTGTTTTAAATACTAAACTCAGAGATTTTAAGTTGTGAACCAGTTGCTCTATGTCTCCTGCAGGCAAGTGAAGTAACTGGAGACGGCAGAGATTGATGAACAGCAAGTCCTGATTAGCCAAGAGAATCATCTCAGCAAACTTTGTGGATAGGGACTATTGAACTACCTTTCCAGCTTTACACTCCATTCACAACACCAATTATTTTTTAATGTTTATATCTATCTGTCTGCCTGGGTTGGCAAGTATTAGAGTTTGGTTCATGTTCAGCAGAACATCGTGGGCCAAAGGGCCCATTCATGGGCTGTATCGTTCTATGTTTACACATTGCCAGAATCTACTTGTTTGCAATATAGTAATCATTGTAAGGACAGAAACCTTGTTCTAGGCTTTCTGTCAGCCCAGATCTGAAGACAGGTAAATCAATATGCTTTCACAAAATCTTTCACTTTTGTGATACATCCGGGAACACCAGAGCTTGATTTCCATCTTGTTACCCCAATAGCAGGACAGGGCAGAATAGAATAGCACAGCAAATCAAAATCCCGTTGGCCCAGCAGGGAACTGTGCTGACAAACACCAAATGCTGAAGGTAAGGTTGCAACTCTGCCATCTCATTTCTCCAGTCTTTTCAAGACTGCAGGATAGAAGACTCGTCCCATTCATGAGCAACATGTTGAAGTTATTTTTTAAAAATAAAACATTTTCCTTTTAGAAATGGAAGCATCTGCATGTGAGAAGGCAAACCAGCCTATTGACATTCATCTCTCTGAAATGCTTCATGTGAATTCTCAATACTCTGGGAACCATCAACCCAGTTTGTTTTTGTTTCCAAAATGCATGGAATGAAGAAAGCTAATTTAGTCCATTTAACCCTTCCAATAGGCCAAGTTAAAACGTGCACTATTCTCAAGACTGTGTTCAATTTACTGAATTCTTCATTCTTTACAGTAAATGAAGTAAAATTCAAGGAAAGCAGTGGGCAAGAAAAATTTAACCACCCAAAATAATCAAGTAAAAAAACATCCTTCTGGCAAGACAATGTATACGCCTCACCCCTGACCAGTCACAACTTGTAGATGCATTTTCATTGCCCCTGCAACAAAACAACCACAGTTAACTACGATTTGGAGATGCCGGTGTTGGACTGGGGTATACAAAGTTAAAAAAAAAAAATCACATAACACCAGGTTATAGTCCAACAGGTTTAATTGGAAGCACACTAGCTTTCGGAGCGCCGCTCCTTCATCAGGTGGTAGTGGAGGGCTCAATCCTAACACAGAATTTATAGCAAAAATTTACAGTGTGATGTAACTGAAATTATATATTGAAAAATTGATTGTCTGTTAAGCCTTTCATCTGTTAGAATACTGTGATAGTTTCACTTCTTTCATGCGTAAATCACAAAACCTTTTTTAAAAAAGTTGCATTCTCGGGTTAGTGATAGCTAGACAATATGTTGAAGGTGTTGGCCCCCGGTGTTCTCTGTCTATGCCATGATGTTTAGATTGATTCTAATCTAAAAAGTGACAAAACGGAGTTCTACATGAATACATGCAGTATTTGAACAAAGTACAATGTAACCCTGCAAGTACAAGTTCACCCCACAAAATATATATATGCGCGTGTGTGTGTGCGCGTGTGTGTGCGTGCGTGTGCGTGCGTGTGCGTGTGCGTGCGTGTGCGTGTGCGTGCGTGTGCGTGTGTGTGTGCGTGCGCGTGTGTGTGCGTGCGCGTGTGTGTGCGTGCGCGTGTGTGTGCGTGTCTGTCTGTCTGTCTGTCTGGGGTGGGGGTTGTGAGTGTGAGAAAGTGTATGTGCGTGTGTGTAGTGAGTGCAGTGTCTTAAGTCTGTGAGGGGGTGCATGTGAGAGTGTGGGAGTGTGTGTGTCTGTAAGGGTGTGTATGGGTGTCTGTGCGCGTCTGTGTATATGTGTCTGTGTGTATGTATAGGAATGCGTGTGTGTGTATATAGGAGTATCTGTGTGCGTGTATAGTGAAATGGTGGTCACCTGTAATGTGACATGAACCCAAGGTCCAGGTTGAGGCCCTCCCTATGGGTACCGAACTTAGCTATCAGCCTCTGCTCAGCCACTTTTCTCTGCTGCCTGTCCCGAAGTCCACCCTGGAGGATGGTCACCCAACGGTCCAATGCTAAATGTCCTGGACCTCTGAAGTGTTCCCCAACTGGGCGGGAACACTCCTGTCTGTTGATTGTTGTGCGGTACCCATTCATCCGAGCAGAGGCTGATAGCTAAGTTCGGTACCCATAGGGAGGGACCTTGGGTTCATGTCACAGTCAAGAGTTAGGTGAGGCAGGTTTTATGACCACACTGACCAGCACTTGGTCTTTTATCAAATAGTGGAGCAGGCTTGAGGGACTGAATGCTCTTCTTCCTCCTGTTTCTATGTTCGTACCTCAAAAGTGAACAGAATTTCAGTTACATTAGTAAAAACAATTGTTGACCAACAGAGGGTGCTGCAAGCAAGGCCATCAGTAAATCTCACTAGCAAGCTTCATCCATCAAAAATAAATGTTCACAAGGAGGAATGGAAGAGCCAGTAATATTGTAAGCCAGGGTTTCAGGCCAATATCTGGGGACGTGGGCTTGACACATACTGTGACAAATGGTGAATTCTGAATTCAATAAAAAATTGGAATAAGTAAAAAGTAGACTAATGGCAAATACACAGTCAATTGCTGTAAAAACTTAGATAATTCACTAATGTCCTTTAGGTGGGGAAATTTGCCATCCTTACCTGATCAGGCCTAAACAAGATACTAGAACAACAGCAATATGGTTGACTCTTAACTGCCCTCTGGGCAATTAGGAATTGGCAATATATGCTGGGACTAGGCAGTTACATCCATGTCCCAAGAAAGAATAAACAATTAGACAAATAACTTGTGTGTTAAAATTGATGAACGTGTTTTTTATGCAGTAATTTTCTGTACTTTACAAACCCACAGCCTCAACCATCTGGAATAGCCATTCTCAACGGAGGCCATATGGCCTCCTTCGGGGCCCTTGCACATTTGAACGGGGCCAGAGACTGAAAATTGAGAGAGAGGGAGCCCCAAGGGTTTATGGGGGTCCTGGTAACTGAACCGATGAAATACCCAAGTTATCACGAAACTCACAGAAAAGCACCAAGCTCAAGGACCGCATTAGCCCTGATAGATGTTTAATTTCATACTTTTTTAAGCTGTGTTCAGCATATCGGAATGTTCAAGCTTTCTTGGTGATCAATAATACATGATTTTCTGTCTATCTGTTTGTGTTGTAACCCTGTTTGAAAGGGGTCCTCTGGAACCTGACAAGAGCTCCCATGGAGGCAGTGGCCAAAAGACAGTTGGGAATCACCGATCTACAAGGTCAAGGGGCAGCATCAACTACAAGTTCCCTTCCAAGCCAGTCATCCTGACTTGAAAATATATCCTTTGTTGGCACTGGAACATCTTTCCATACAAGATGGTGTACAGCAGTTCAAGGAGGAGGTTCACCAGCACTTTTCAAAGGCAGTTAGGGATGGGCAATTAACCTTGGCCTAGCCAGCAATGCCTACATCCATATAATAGAAAAATAGGTTATTCTAACAATTTTAAACCGTTAAGTGCAGGCATTATGGACAGAACGACATTCTTCTGTCTGTGTCACTGTTTGATTTTGAATAATTCTACCGTTCTGCTGACATTTTTTTAAGAGGATTGTGCTTCTGAGTGAAGATTTTGTTTCATCAACAACACAAGATAACATTTCTAATAAGGTGTGTAACAAAGTGCTACTCCACCTGCTAGACACTCGATGTAAGCCAAATAGTATCACTCACTGTTACGAAGAGAATTGAAAAACAACAGAAACAGGAGGAGTAGGCCATTCAGCCCTTTGATCCCATTCATGGCTGATCTCCATCAACACCATTTTCCTACACTATCCCCATACCTTTGATGTTTTTAATCTGAAGAAATTTATCAATGTCAGTCTTGAACATACTCAAAGACTGAATCTCTACAACCTAATGGGGCAGAGAATTCCAAAGATTCACTACACTTTCTGCTCTCAAACACCTTCTCCTCTTAATTCTAAATGGCCGTACCTCTATGTTGAGGATGTCACCTTTGTTCCAGACAGCCCAAAATAGAGGAAATTCCACCCGCATCAACCCTGTCAATCTCTGTAAGAATAAGATCACTTCTCATTTTTCTAAACTCCTGGGAATAATGGTTCAATGTACTTATTCTTTCTTCATATGACAATTCACCCATCCCAGGAATTAGTTGGTGAACCATCAATGTACTCGGTCTATGGCAAGTACGTTTTTCTTTAGATAAGGGGACTAAAATGAGACAATACTCCAGGTGCAGTCTTACCAAGTCTCTACATAATTGTAATACAACATCTATATCCCTATATTCAAATTCTCTTATAATAAGGGTCGGCATACCATTTGCCTTCTTAATTGCTTGCTGCACCAACATGCTAACTTTCAGTGACTCATGAAAGATTTAGCATTCCAGCTGAGTTCCTGGTCATACAGTCATAGAGATGTACATCAAGGAAACAGACCCTTCGGTCCAACCCGTCCATGCCGACCAGATATCCCAACCCGCAGCACCCAGCCCATATGTAGCTAGGATCAAAACACACAAAAAAAGGTTCTTTAGATCAAATAAAATAGCTGCTGCGTTGTATTCCAGCAATTTGAATACAGATGTAAAAACTGGAAAGTTGTCTCATTCTGAAAAAGATGAACATCTTTTTACTAGCAAACAGAAAATGCACCCCAATTCTTTTAAAAACTACTTCTCAATTTATATATATTTAACAGAAGGCGGCACAGGAAATGGCACTTAATTCAGATCTCTAAGGGGAACAGTGTAGTAAATGTGGAGCATTATTTCAATTTAACTCACAAGCGGCAGACCAGCACAAGTTGATGTAAAGTTGCAATAGAAGCATTTCCTTCTGAGAGATCAAAACCTGAGATGGTTTTCAGGTTGGGTAGTAGAGGTATGAAGTCAAGACTTTTAAGTGTCAGTGATGTACTAGAGTGGGGTTTGAGAGGGTTTCTAATGCAGGGTAAGTAGGATATGGCTCACACAAGGTCCAGGGTGTGATAGAGTAGATGTGGATAGGATTTTTCTTCTTTCTGGAGAGTCTGGGATAGGATGGATGGGGATTACGAATATGATTTCCTGGTTATATTAGGACAAAAAAAAACAGATTTAAAGCAATTTATGAAAGTAGTAAGTATGATGTGAAAAAAAGCTTTCATGAGTGGTTCAGGTTTGGAATGCACTGCCTGGAGGTTTGGTGGAGACATGCTTAGCTGAGGCATTCAGACAGGCAACAGGTGATGTTTAAAGTGGAAACAATGTGTACAGTTACACAAAAAAGGCATGTAAACAGTACTAATTTGGAGAGACATGCAGCCACAATGCACTGAACAGCCTCCTTCTGCATCGTATTACTTCTGTGCTCCGGTGAACCAAGGAAAACAGTTTTAAAATAGGAGCCAGGCCACTTAAGACGGAAATGAGGAGGATGCTGAAACTTTGGAAGTCACTATTTCAGAGGGCTGTGAAAGCTCTAACATTACACATGCTCAGTCAGAAACTGATAGATTGCTGGACACTCATGACAAGGAAGATGGACGTATTGAGGCGGGGGGGGGGTAAAACAGCTGGAGGTAGACAATCAGCAAGTATCTGTTTCCATGGTGGGAAAGCATTTGACAGGCTGAATGGACTTCTCTTGCTCCACTTGCCCATTTTCTATGGCATTCGATCTGACGCTGATAAATAATAAATTAGCCATCCTCATGTCTTTAGCACAATTGATAACAGTGGTCAACTCCATCACCTCTCTGCTATCTTCCAGCTAGATGGAACTGAGCTCTCAGTGTTACATTTTTAGATTCATTTTGTTGACATAAAATTGGCTTCTATTCACATTGCATAGTTATCTTTGCTGTACTCCAAAAAATCATCCATAGCTCCCTCTTATTTATTAACATTATATTACCTCTTGATGACACCACTCCAAAACACCACTAGATTCCACATATCTTTGGTGAAACCCTACCTTACCTCACCACCAACTTCACAACCATCTCTCTCAACCCCTTCGCTATTTTGTCTGTTCAGCATCCAGCACTGTATAAGCAGGGAAATTGTCCAATTAATTATTGGGAAAATGGAAGTCTGCTTTCCCCAACAACAAACTTTGCTCCTTAATTACCACACCCATTTCTTTCCCTGGCAACAATCAGTTGTTTCCAACTTCACAACTATATAGGAGTGCAAGCAGGCCATTCAGCCCCTTGTGCCTGTTCTGCCATTCAAAGTCATGGCTGACCTCAGTGTTATATTTGATCCCAAGATAAGCTTTCTAACACATATACGAATCATTACTAAGATCAACTATTACCATTCTTATAACACTGTTCACCTCCACTCCTGTCTGAGCTCATCTATTACTGGATTCTTCATCCATGTCTCTGTCACTTCCAGACCTGATGATTCTAATGCATCCCTGGACTGCATCCCACATTCTGCCCTCTGTCAACTTGAAGTGATTCAAAATCTGGCTGCCCATTTTCTAACTCATGTCAAATTCCATTCGCATATCAGCCCTGTATTTGCTGGCCTAGTTTGCCTGCCAGTTTAACAGCTCAATTCTAAAATTCTCATCCTTGTTTCCAAAGTCCTCTAAGACCTGAGATTTTACTGTCTTCGTAATCTTCCCCAGACCACAACTGTAGGACATCTCTGCATTCATCCAATTTTAGTCACTTAAACAAACCTAATTTTAACTTCTCCACCATTTGTGGCCATTGCTCTAGTTGCCTCGGCCCTAGGCTCTGGAATTCTTTCCAGACAGCTCTCTTTCCTCAGTTAAGACATTTCTTAACATTTTTCCTCTTTAACCAAACCTTTAGTTATCTGTTATAGTATCTACTTATAAGTGACTCAGTGTCACATTTAGTTTTATAACACCTCTGTGATATACCTTGAGACACTTTGTTATGGGTGCTGTTATTGTAACCGTGACCTTACTCAAATATCTTTCACTTTTTTTCTTAAGCTCTGACCACTTTTACACAAGGGAGCACATACACATTGGATTCAAACACTGCCTAAATTCAAAAAGTAATAAGAAATGAGCATTTTAAATGACCTCATGCTGAAGGCTTAAATTGAATGTTAAATGTCCCATGCCTTCGGAGGTAAATTGAAGAATCTTTCAGCACAAAAGTAAAGCCATTAGTTGAAATTCTAAGGCAGAACCTGAAGCTTGACTGTCATATATGGCATCATTAGCTAAACTAATTTAGCTTCTTTGTTTGCCCAGTAAACTTACAAAATGTTTTGCCTGAACCAAGGATGTGAATTTACTGTAATCAAGTGAAACAAGATCAGCTTCCAAAACGTAATTTAAAAATTCATGTAAGTTATTTCTTAAAAGGTCAAAATTTAAAATGCCTTTTTGTTGCTCACTAAGATACGTGATTTTAATACTTGTTTCAAGACATAAATTACTGAGTATTTCAGTATTATTAGCCTTGCTCTAACATAACCAGACATGCATTAGTGTAGGTGACACACTACAAGCTTTATTTTTAACAATGCAGCCTCTTGTTAACCTTCTTCCTCATCCAAATATAGCCAGAGCCAACCTCTTTCCTTCCACTAAATTCAATCACACATTTACCCCATTTCACTACAGAGGGCTCCAGCACTGGAAAAGCCATTTCACTCAATACGGTTCATGGAAACTAAATTATGCTTCCTCCAACAACTTTAGAACATCCCTGATTCAACATGAATCAAATAAAATGATGTAAACACCTTTGCAACAATTATTCCTTCTGGCAAACATTTCGATACTCCAATAGGCTGCTGTGTAAAACAATGGTTCTCCAACCTTTCAACTGTAAACTACTGAAAGAGGAGGAGAAGACCAAACTGACCATCTAATTCCACCAGCTTTCTTAACATTTTTTGCATAATATTAGGAATTTATGGAAAATAAATATTTTGCTGCCAAACGTGATAAACTTGTGCATATTACCTTTAATAAAGTCACCCTCATCCCTGAAGGCCATAAGGCTGCTCTCTCCTTAGATAGATGTTGTTAGTTTAATCTGAGGATCACCACGCCTCAGGTGAGGTTGAGAAGGCTGGAGTTTTATGGTAACCTCAGCCCGGACTGTTGACATCACTGTGCTTCACAAACGAACCCATCCAGCCAACTGAGCTAATACAGTATTCTCTTCACACACGCTACCAGACCTGCAGAGTGTCTTCAGTAATTTGTTTTCATTTCTTTCACACTTAGCTCAAACATTATTCTCAAATCATCACAATTACTTTCTTCTGAGATACTAAAATTTATCTTGAATGTATATTAATGAAACAAAACAAATGCTAACATAAATCTAACTTGAAAAACTACATTGTTGCTGCCCATGTTTATGTCATGCCATGCAGCAGCCAGTCTTGATGTTTGATACACTCAGCAGAAACATGATGCAAAGTCCTGAAGATAAGTCAACTGGCTAAGACAGTTTTTGACTAAACAAAGCATATGGCTGCAGTTACACCATATCCTGTGACAACACTTGGTGTGGCTTTTCAGTGGTATAAATGCAATGAAATGTCTGAACTGCCTGGTGAGGTACAAGTTTGTAATTATTGATGGATCTCCTATGTGTGATTACTTAATTGTTCTCTGCAAATAAACCAATTAGTGAACTGTAACTAATAACTATCTATTAGATACATCACTTATTCAATTGTTCTTAAATCTGTTGTCAAATATAAAAGTACAAGAAGCAGAGTCAAAAACCCTTATTCACACCTCTTCACATCCAACAGGCAGGGCTCATAGCTGATATTAAATGAACACCTTTTGTTGAAACGTTTTGAAGACGTTTGATATTAGATTTATCCCACATAGCGGAACAACCAAATACATAGCATGTCTGACACAAAAAAGTCAAAAGTAGTTCATGAATAGAGTTAAAATATACAAACCTAGCAACTGTCCACTGACAATTAGTTGAGCAAATACAGCAGCGTAGTTTCCTTTCATTGCATTTCCAATGTACATTTTCTCCGCATCTTCACATGGCGTGTGAATGATAAATTCCTATGAAGCGTAAGAGATTTAACTTTATTATACCGTAAAATTTCTTACCTTTACCCAATGTCATGAATTTCTAGTGGAATGTGGTTGTTAGGCACTTCTACTACCATATCCAATTAATAATTAAGAATCATTCCAAAACAGCTAATTCACTGCTGTTATAAACCCCCTTCCCAGAACTGAAACTGAAACACCCAAAGAGGAACACCTTGCACTATAATCTGTGGTGTAACCTGCGTTTCAGCAACTACTAGCGGCTAAATAAAATAAATCCCCAGCCCTCACTTTAAGATCAACCAGTAACAATTTACTTATCCAACTCGAACAGTGAACAAATTAACTAAATCATTAACAAACCAAATAAATCCCTTCTAACTACTAACTATTCCCCCAAATGAAACGAGATTCTAATGGTACACTGCTTCAATAAATACAAGTCCCACTCATGTGATAAAAATAGAATTTAGTCTCTCGAAATTACAGCCAGGTTACATCTTCCGGAAAGTTCTGCGCCTTCTCCATTGATTCTGCTGTCAGGAATGCCTTCACCATTGTTGGTACTGTTGTTATTTAGTTGGTCGTTTCTCCAAGTCACAGATGAGGCTGTGATGGCTCTCTTGAGAGCTGAGGGCTGTTACCTCTGGCGGATAGCTCGGAGGTCTTTGTCTAACTGCCCCCTTCTTTTATACCCTTGATGACATATCAATATTTCTTACAATAGGATTAGTCCTATGTTGTCAAAACCTCAGATTTAAATTTAATAGGTTCCTGGTATCTAAATACTTGATTCAAATTGATTGGCTAAATTCAAAAACCTGTTGTCTTGGTAAAAACTGCTGTTTGGCCTGCTAACTGTACGGGCCTTTCAATACAAATGTTTCAATTCGGACGCTGTCTGTGTACATGCAAACTTTCAAGCTGCTGCTCATATACATCCATTTTAAATTTCTAAGCATTGAAAGAGCACCATCTTTTAAAAGGGACCATGCAATGCTGTCCCCATTTTACTATTTTACAAACACCAATTTCTAACTTGCTGCCTCCCAATCTACAATTACTCTACCCAATTTCGCAACACTGCATTCTACCACATGCACAAATGATAACTTCTCACTGGGATCTCTGGACTATGATCAGGAACAGCAGCATTAGCCAACAAAAATACAGACCCAAATTATAGCAATGCAATTGCAATCTCTGGCTAGATCTTCATTTATTTCAGCACAAAAAGCAGATAGCGTGTTTGTTCATCTATTCTGTTAAACAGTGAGAGTATGATATGAGGAGCGAATTTAAATGCTTTCTAATGAAACATATGCTGAAAGCCTGTGTTGTTGAAAATGGTTGCCGGTCAGTGCAAGAAGTCTGCAAATCAATCGAGGGAGAGACAGGTATGTAACAGCAATATGACTAGACTAGTAATCCAGAGGCTCTGTACAAATTCCAGCAAAGAAGCTGTGAAATTTGAATTGAATGTATAAATCTGGAATTGAAAATTAGTTCAGTTTGGTGACCATGAAACTATAAGCAATTGTTCTAAAAACCCATCTGATTCACTAAAATCCTTTCGGGAAGGGAAGCTGCTGGTCTACATGCAATCCAGACCCAATGTGAGTTGATTCTGAATTGCCGTCTGAAACGGTCCAGCAAGTTCAAGAGTAATTAGAGACAAGCAACTTTGCTAGTGACCCCCACAATAAAAGAATATGACAGCAGGTGCCTACTGCCATTAATAAAATCCAGCACAATTTGACAAATCACCCAACCATCAGTCTTAATCAGGTGCAATGCACAGCCAGTTGTGTGTGTGTGTGTTGGGGGGCACAATGATATTTGGGGACTGCATAAGAAATTTCAAAAAAACAACAAAAGATGAGAAAAAATAGGAATAAAATAAACCATGAGGGTAAACTACTAGCTAGTACATTAAAAAAAAGATCGTAAGAGCTTCATTTCAAAAAAGGCAACAAGACCGCTCCTGGGCCTGGTGAATGCATCTAACGATAATAAAACATTGCTACAGGATGCACTAGTAGTAATCTTCCAAGAATTCGTTGGGTCCTAGAGGATTGGAAAACTATCCATGTAACACCCTTATTCAAAATGTGGAGGGGGGGGGGGGAGACAAAAAAAAGGCAACTAAACAACA
Source organism: Chiloscyllium plagiosum (assembly GCF_037043375.1). Taxonomy (NCBI): domain Eukaryota; kingdom Metazoa; phylum Chordata; class Chondrichthyes; order Orectolobiformes; family Hemiscylliidae; genus Chiloscyllium; species Chiloscyllium plagiosum. The sequence continues at coordinate 137,752,395 of NW_028270141.1, forward strand.
ATTGGCTTAACATCTGTCATTGGGAAGGTGACAGAGTCAAGATAAAGGAAGTAATCACAGAACATTTAGATACATAATATATTCAAGCATGGTCAGCATAGCTTCATGAAAGTGAAATCATACCTAACAAGTATTTTATAGTTATAGAGTCATAGAGTCATACAACATGGAAACAAACCCTTCAATCCACCTAGTCCATGCTGACTATATTGAGCATATGGTGCTGGAAAAGCACAGAAGGCTAGGCAGCATCCGAGGAGCAGGAGAATCAATATTTCAGGCATAAGCCCTTCATCAGAAATGAGGCTTCTGGGCTGGGGGTGCTGAGATAAATGGAAAGGGGGTGGGGCTGGGGGGGGGGGGTTGGAAGGTAATGGAATGCAATAGGTAGATAAAGGTGGGGGAGAAGGTGATAGGTCGGTGAGGATGGTGGAGTGGATAGATGGGAAAGACGATGGACAGGTCAAAGGGCGGTGCCGAGTTAGAGGCTTCGGACTGGGATAAGCTGGAGGGAGGGGAAATGGGGAAACTGGTGAAATCCACATTAATCTTGTGTGGTTGCAAGGTCCCAAGGCAGAAGATGAGGCGTTCTTCCTCCAGACATTGGGTTTGGTGATGGAGGAGGCCCAGGACCTGCATGTCCTTGGTTCTCAACTCTGATCTCCAGTATCTGCAGTCCTCACTTTCTCTTTGCCAGCTATGTTCCCAACTAAATTAGTCCCACTTGCCTGCATTTGGCTCATATTCATTCAGACCTTTCCTATTCATTTACTTATCCAAATGTCTTTTAAATGTTGTAATTGTAACTACATTTACCACTTCCTCTGGCAGTTCATTCCATACAGGAACTATATCCTGGATTCAAATAAATGTTGCCCCTCACGTCCTTCTCCTCTCACCTTAAAAAGATGCCCTTAGTTTTGAACACCCTACCCGAGGGAAAATACTCATGCTACTCACCTTATCTATGCCTGTCATGGTTTCATAAACCTCTACAAGGTCACTCCTCAACCTCCTACGCTCCAGTGATCAAAAGTCCCAGCCTATTTTATAGCTCAAACCCTCCATTCCCAGCAAAATCTTGATAGATTTTTTCTGAACCCTCTCTAATTTTATGATATCCTTCCTATAGTAGAGCAATCAAAACTGCACACAGTACCCCAGAAGAGACCTCACCAACTTCCTGTAAAACCTCAGCATGACATCCCAACTCTTATACTCAATGGTCTCAGCAATGAAAGCAAATGTGTCAAATTGGATAGATAAAAAGGAACCAGTAGATATATTTTGATTTCCAAAGGCATAAAGGTTCCTGGGCCTGGTGACTTACTGAGATAAGAGCTCATAGTATATAGCCCGGACAGAGGATTGGCTGATTATTTGAAGAGATAGAGTTGGAATAAAGAGGACATTTTCAGAATGGCAGCCTGTATCCAGTGGAGTGCCACAGAGATCAGTATTCGACCACAAATTATTGAAAATATATGCTAATGATTTGGATGGCAGAAGTGAACATACAATCGCCAAGTTTGGGAACGATGCTAAAATAGGTGGAAAAAGAAGTGGCGAGGATAACAGAGAGTGTACAGAGAAATAAGAAGTGGTCAAGTGATGGACAAAAAAAAAATGGCAGATGGAATATAATGTGAAAAGGTGTGAGGTTATGCACTTTGCTAGATCGTGGAGCTGAACATTACTTAGATGGAGACAAACTGCAAAAAGCAGCAGCACAGTGGGATTTGGCCATCCTCGTGCACATACCACAAAAAGCTAGTTTCCAAGCTCAGCAGGAAATATAGAAGGCAAATGGACTGTTGACTATTACTTCAAAGGGAATGGGGTATAAACATTTGGGAGGTCTTACTATAACTATACAAGGCACTAATCAGACAACTGCTGGAACACTCTCCCTTTATCGAAGGAAAGATACATCTTTCAAGGTACTGGAGACATTGACTCAGTTGATTCCGATATAGAAGGATTTGCTTATGAGTCATTGAGTAGATTGGGCTTGTGCACATTGGACTTTAGAAGAACAAGAGGAGACCGCATTGAAATGTACAAGATTCTTTGGAGGCTTGACAAGACGAGGACAGTTGTTTTCCCTTGCATAAGAGTCGAGGACCACAGGAAATAAATCTCAGAGTAAGGGGTTACCAATTTCAGAGAGATGAGGAAGAATCTTTTCTTTTGGAGGGTAAGGAATATATGGAATTCTTTACTGCAAAGGGCTGTCAAAGCTATGTTGTTAAGTATATTCCAAACCAAAATGGACAGATTTTTAATCAATGAAGAAAATCAAGGGTTATGGGAATAGATGGGAAAGTGAAGTTGAGGATTACCACCTATGTCTCATGGATTATAAAAAGCATGGGCAAAGATGGTTTTGGAGATAACTCACTCATAAGTACAATTCATATTTTTATACTCATAACAGATTAAGCCTGCATTGCACCGATGTTTAATTAGCCAAAACATGACGATTTCTTTCTTTCCCCACAGTTCATGCAGCAATGAAGTGGAAAATGTTCAAAATACTTAAATATACCACTCATCAGCTGTGGCCTTCGAATTAAAAATAACTAATTGATATAACATATACATTGTTTCTATTTACTTTCTAGAATGAAGCTCCCTAAAACCACTATATTTTAATTTCTTGGCTGAAAGATCCCAGCATCACTTCATTGATTACCTTTGTTGTTGGATCATATGTTGCTTGGGTCTGGATGCCTCTCACATTACTACCATGTCCACGTTCTGTCATTGCAAACATTCCAGTAAATTTTAAGTCCTACAATTTGATTAGGGAGAGAAACAAAAGGCATTGCATAAGTAGTTTAGCTTCAAATGCAGTTTGTAATATATTCCAATTGAATTGAATCGAATGGAATTGAATCTATTGTCACATGTACCGAGGCACAGTGAAAAGCTTTGTCTTGCGAGCAATACAGGCAGATCACAGAGTTAAGTAGCATAGGTAGTAAAGATGATTTTCACTTCAATTGAATGAGAAAATAAATACTCATCATGTATTGTGACTTTGATAGCTTTGCTGTATTGCTAACAAATAATAAAATATAAATTTTCCTTTGCATGTTTAAATCCCTTAATAGCCTTGATCCTCCAGATTTCTTTATATCCCCAAATGCTACCTTTACTCATTCCCACATGTTCTTTCACCTAAATGGATACCATGCTCTCAGTCATCTGGTGTGCACGCTCTAACTCAGCCACACAGAGGCAAGACACATACTCACTAAGGCAAGCTAACAAATGCTAGTCAGCCAGGATGCATTTTTAATACTCTGCTGCTCTAAGCAGACCTTTGCAAATGTGTACTGAAATGGTCTTGTGCTTTGTCTAATTTTGTGAACAGAGCTGTAAAACAAGATGATCCTCAAAACAAAAAAAACTGCACAAAGCTAACAACTGCTGTAAAATCAGTCAGTCAATCATATGGTTCCTTCTTTTAATTCTAATTTTCCATGTTAAACAGAAGAACAGACAACCTGAAAAGAAGTCAAGCGTTCTTTAGGTGTGCCGGCGGTAAGGATGAAAGAGGTTAAGCAGGACAGGATACTTAAAACAAAATTAAGACGTGGAAAAGTAAAGAACATGAAAATTGTTGAACCAAGGAAATGTAAGCCAACATGTGTGCAAACAATCAAACAAGAGCACCAGTCTTCTGTGGTTACATTCCTGCCCGAGTGCCCTTGGAGTGGGAATACACTGTATCCACCAAAGCACTTGATGCTTTTAGAAAGAGGTTGCCACTGCTGGGGATTCATTGTTTTATTACCCCTCTCCAACTCCATTTTGATTTAGCCCCTTCATGTTATCTCTACCCCTCTCTCACTTTTGATGGTTTGCATTGCCGGTTACAGACTTGAGACTGTGTTGCTGGAAAAGCGCAGCCAGTCAGGCAGCATCCAAGGAGCAGGAGAATCGACATTTCGAGCATTTCCAGTTGGTTGCACAGGCTTTACTGGTGGCAGTCAATCATTAAAAACAAAACAAATACACGGAGACTTGGTGATGGGAAAGCCATTCAGCTATCACTTCTGAACATATAAACAAAAACAAAAAATAATGGACTCGAGTCATCAAATTGAAAACAAACCAGAATGTGAAAAACCAACAGGACTTCAATTAGGTCAGGACTGGCAATTAAACCCTCCTATATATAAATAAATTTCAATTTCACTTTCTTGTTTCGGCAGAAATTCATTTCAGGGTCATTGCTCATTAATTCAAAAATTACATTAAAATTAATAATTAAATTAAAAGAAAGAAAATCACCATAATACTGAGGTCTAGCCTTAATTAAAACATATTAAAAATTATTTCAATGTATTAAATTAGCCAGTGAGTCCCAGATGAATGTAAATTCTCAACTGCTGTTCAATGTTCTTCCAGAGAAGGGTACAGATAAGTTCAGGAACCTGCATCTGAGAGATCGTAGCCATTTCCCTGAATGCATCCAAATGGTAAACATAGGTCAAGGAATGATTCTCATTGTTCATGACCCTACTTTTGCCAAAAGCCTTCTTCAGATTTCACCAAGAAATGTCGATTCATCAAATACCCTTTCAACCCGGTCAATAATCTCTGTTCTCTTAAAAAGAAAGTCTACTTTTCTTTTTCCCCCTCAGACTACAGTAGCAAGAGAAACATCCCATAAGAACAACAATGACATGTATAGCCATATAAAAGAAATTTATATGTGGATCTGCTCAAAAGGAGTTTACTTTTCTGAGGTAGTATCATCGCTCATACCTCCTTGCTACCACACCAATACACTGGTCCCTCCAATGAACCTTATACTTTGATATCTAGATACTTGTGGTTAATATTTATTTCAATATCCAGATCATGGAAAAAATGTTATTAATTGGCTTTTTCCAAATGTCTGTAAGTAGTTGATTAGATTAGGTTAGATTCCCTACAATATTGAAAAAGGCCCTTCGGCCCAACAAGTCCACACTAACCCGCCGAACAGTAACCCATGCAGACCCATTCCCCTATCATATATTTATCCCTGACTAATGCACCAAACACAATGGGCAATTTAGCATGGACAATTCACCTGTCCAGCACATTTTTAGACTGTGGGAGGAAACCGGAGTACCCGGAAGAAACCCACACAGACATGGGGAGAATGTGCAAACTCCACACGGACAGTAACCTGAGGTGGGAATCGCACCTGGGTCGCTGGCGCTGTGAGGCAGCAGTGCTAACCACTGAGCACCATGCCGCTATAAACATGGATTTATCGCAAATAAATTCTGTGTCCTATGATCTCATACTCCACTGCCTCCTGACGAAGGAGCAGTGCTCCAAAAGCTAGTGCTTCCAAATAAACCTGTTGGACTATAACCTGGTGTTTTGTGATTTTTAACCTTGTATTCATTAAAATAGGCTTCAACTAAATCCAGAAGAGTAATACACATTGAACAGTGTTATGTAGGACAACTCATTAGGACAGGAAAACCTGCATTTGTATACAGAGGAACCTCGATTATCCGGCATTTGAGTATTCGAATAATTGGATTCTCCGGCAAGATTGCAAAGTCAGATGCTCGGCTAAACTATGTTATCCGGCATTCGATTATCCAGAATTCGATTAACCAAACAAAATACTCCCACGCTTTGTCCTTCGGATAATCGAGGTTCCTCTGTAATGCCTTCATGAATATTATTCTTCCCAAAGCACTTCATAGTCAATAATGTTCTTGTATCGAAGAGTAATCACTGAGATAATGTAGGAATTGTGGCAGTTTTAAAACACATACCAACAGATTCAAGAACAGCTTCTTCCCAGCTATTATCAGACTAATGAACAGACCTCTCCTGGATCAGAGTTGATCTATCTCTGCATCGTTTTTGTAGCTGCAACACTATATTCTGCATGCTGTTCTTTTACTTGATGCATTTAAGTAAGTTATGATTTGTCTGGATAGCATGAAAAACTTTTCACTGTATCACGGTAAATGTGACAATAATAAATTAAATCAAATCAAGTCAAGTCAATTTTTACGCAGCAAGGTTCCAGAACATCACTATGAAATGACCAGATAATCTGTTTAGTGACTTTCTAGAGAAATATAAAAGATGAATAGTAATATTAAACCAGAGCCAATATTGTAGCATAGGACTGAATAAAGAAATATTCCAAATGGATTCTCTTTGATTTAAGCAGCTCACTAGCAAGAGGACTATTACAGGAGTACGCGTTAATATCATCACAAGAACAACATAAAATTAAGGATGCAGCTTGTGGACAAACCAGAGCGGTACCTACAAGCAGGAGTTATAAATGTAAGTCATTTTAATTATCTAAACATATTCCGGATAAAGAAAATGTATGTGGTGTGTTCAGGACTGTCTTCCCCATCAAAACCTTTAAAATCTAAAAACGACATTAAACGATCATATGAATCATTTCTGGGTAAAATGAAAAACATTCAAAACGTACAGTAACATTTCAGAAAATTAACGCTGTGTAAATGGATTCAGTGGGAAAAAAAGAAATATGGGAAAATTAAAGGACATTGCAACAGGATAGTGAAGTAAATCAACTTATTTTGAAATAAGTGGGCCTTTGCTAAATTAAAC